>NC_031773.1:21344595-21577128 GCF_001522545.3 Parus major | reverse complement strand
GGAAGGAAGGAAGGAAGGAAGGAAGGAAGGAAGGAAGGAAGGAAGGAAGGAAGGAAGGAAGGAAGGAAGGAAGGAAGGAAGGAGAAAACTTATAGTATATATAAAATATTCCAAAATATGTTTTCTATTTTCATTATTATCTCTTAGCTAATGATGTTTCATATACATGTGTGCTATACTAACTACTGGCATTTATGATTTACAAACAAGGACTTGGGAAGAAGGTATTAGACAGTATGTTCCATTCCACTGAGTCTCAAGATGAATGTATGAATAATATTAGTTTGTACATTTTGCTGGGAGAATGCTGTAGTGAGTATATAAGGCATCTGTAAGATTTGTTAAGTTTTAACTTTGTTCCTTGTTGAATTGGGCATGGCTTTCAGCAAATCAATAATTATCTGTGTGTTTATTTGCTTTACTGTAAAGGGGAGCTTATACTTTATCACTGTACTAGGTAAATGTTTATTAGTGTTTTAAATATATGCAGTTCCATGAAAGTGCTAAATTATTGTTCTTACTGCCGGCTCCAATCACTCTGATCACTCCGTGAGAAGTAACTCAAAGATGCAGCTGCTTGCATTCATATGTAAGCCCTTGCCCTTTTGCAGAAATATTTAGGTTTGCATATCAAAGCATACCAGCCTTTAGCAGCTTTCTGTTCTAATCTAAGCTGTGCCACTCACTCTGAGCAAGCCCCTTGGCCTCTTTTTTTTTCCTTCAAGCCCAACATTATTGTATGTGTATAAATGTGTAGAAGTACCATGACCTTTCTCCAGGGCATAGGCCAGTCTGCTTCTTTGCTCTGTATTTTTCTGCAGTGGCTAAACTAGTAACACCATTCATTCATTCACTGTATAAAAAACCATATGTCTTTTGACATTTCTAAATCAGAATCTTCCTCCTTTAGCTACATGCATGTGAGGTTTATGCATGTGTCAGATATGCATGTGATTATACTTAATTGCAGGGAGGAAAGAGCTTAGTTGTACTTACTCCCCAGATAACTCAGGTATGCATTCTCTTTGAGCTTTTATAAACCTTTTTTTTTTTTCCCCAGCTTTGATAAGTTTGTATATCAGAACACTTTTCCTGAATTTCTTCAGTTAAGACCAGGTTGTTTAATTGATTTATTTAACAGTTCTTATTTCTCTGACTGTGGAAAACTGGTATTTCCATTTATCAAATCTAGTGATTGTATAATTGACAGACAAGAAATATTTGGGAAAAATAGTAACTTCTGATTGACGTCTTGTACAGTTACTTTGTTCACTGATCATGACTCCATAGGATGAAGGCAGGATATAATGATATAAAGATGTTTCCTAGTTTACATATTTTAACTCATTGCATAGACCATCAGAGCTATATTACTATTGCTACTGTCAATTCTTTGCCTTTCTTGTTTGTTGAATCAGAGAGATTCCTAAAGAGCAGGTTCACAGTCAATAGTTTGTGGTGTACACATTGGGAATCTTTTGAAAGGTACATTCACAAGCATGTGCTCACCAAGAGTACTGACATACAGACATTAGTTTCATTAGAGCTAACTGCAAAATGTGTAGGCAAAGAGCACATCTGTACTTGACACCTCCAAGACACTTAGGTAAATAGGAGGCCACTCAAATAGATTAAGGTCCTTTCTTGAGTAACAGCATGTGAAAGAAAGGAGTCTGCAAAGTCCTCTGTATTAGGAGGAGCTTCATAACTGCATCATATCTCAGTCCTCTGATTGGAAGGAGCTTGGACAAAGAAAAGCTTCATGGTGCAGATGATTAGAAAAGTCAGGCTGCAGTAGAGATAAATCACTGAACCATAAAGTCATTTATATTGGACAGGTTCCTCTCATCCTATCACTTATGTGGGAGAATGACTCCACCTGGCTGCAACCTTGCTTCAGGGAGTTGTAGAGAGCAATAAGGTCTCCTCTGAGCCTCTTTTCCTCCAGACCCTCCCCTCACTTAGCCATTCTCGTAAGGCTTGTGCTTCAGCCCCTTCCCCGGCTTCATTACCCTTCTCTGGACATGCTCCAGTACCTCAATGTATTTCATGCAGTGAGAAGCCAAAACTGAACATAAGATTTCAAGGTGTGGCGTCACCAGTGCTGAGTGCAGGGGGACAATCACTGCCGCAGTCCTGCTGGCTGTGTTGCAATCTATCTTTCTCTAATATGATTTCTAAATGTTTCATGTTGCTATACTGCTGCAATCAGATATAGTTATTATAAGTCTCTTAATGCTGTCTGATGTTAATTGCAGTCTCTACAGATTTGTGATTCATACAGGTCATGCTGTTACTTTGTAAGCAGGGACCTTGCAGTTGGGGTGGCAGCCACACTCCTGAGGTGTTCTCTGACTAAACCAAAGTCTGTCATTTCATAGAGTTAAGACATGTTGCTTTCACTGTAAAACAAGGTTTGGGACCAGGCAAGCAAAAAGGAAGAAAAAAAATGTATTTTGTTCAGGCACCAGATGTACAAAGTGAAGCTGAGTCCCCAGGCAGGTGCGAAGGAGAGCTGCTTTATTGCAAAAGCCAGGCCTTTATCAGTTACATAGTTTTAAATCATGGCAAACATAATCCAACCAGCCACCATACCCCACAGTGTGAACACATAATGGTTATAGAACTTGTTTTTCTACCTCTAATTCAGCTGAGTCACTTTCCCATAGTCCTCTTCTACTTAGCTGAAGTAGCAGGCTTGAGCCATGATTTTACAAGTGTAGTAAGGCCCTTATATTTTAAGTCTTTACCTATATGCAACAGTATTTGACAGACTTTAGCTGTTACTTCCTTGACAAGCATAAGGAGGGGTGCAAAATTACTTACAACTTGGAAAGCAAGCCCTCCAAGAGTTTAAGTGCCTCCTTTGAAGAAGGTGATGAATTTGCATGAAATTAGGGTGGTTGTCTAGACACTGCAAGCTCAGAACTATGTTTTCTTGCACACACAAAAACACAGATCTGCCAGCTGCTTCTTTCCTTATCTCATTGAGTTAATGCAGAAATCTGTTTTACCCCCGGACAGTTTTTTATCACTGCACAGTTTACCTTTTTACATGATTGACCTCAATACTGCTTTCAGAAACTCCTGTTGAAACATCAGTGATGGATGATTGCACAGAACAATATTGCCACCTCCCTTCCTTGACACAGTGGCTTTGTGTCCTTCGAAATCCAAACTGCAGTATCCAGGAAGAAGCTGCATTACAAGAACTAAAGGAAACACTAGGAGGAAAACCAGTGAAAGCTTCAAGAAATGCTAATGGACCTCCAACCATGTCTTACCAGCCAGAGGGTTGGATTGAAGACAGGCCTACTCCCCTTTTTCTACCATGCTACCAAAGTTGTACTTGAAAGAAAAAATCTGCAGAGTTCACAATATGGGTACCACTGATATGTTGATTATTTGTTGCAATTGACTTTTCTTTTTTTTCACAGAGAATTTACACACACACACACACACACACGCAGGATTTTTTTTTCATTTGCAAACAAAGCAAAACACATAGAGGTTCCATTTTAGAAAGTCATGCTAATGTCAGTACAGATAATCCCCTGGAGATTATCTTTATTTTTATCTTTACATGCCTTTATTTTTATTTAATTCTTTTTGAACAAAGTCTAACTTTGATCTTAAGTGTATGCAAAAAAATCTATCATAGAAGCAGGTAAAATATATGGTTTGGTTTATTTTCTTCTTGGCTACATCCACTCTTCCTTTTCCCAGAAATGCAACTATGTTTTGGAATTTATTTCTTTTTTTTTCTATTGATGTGATGTGCTGCCATGCATTATGGAATGTGTGTTTTCTGTTACATTCACTCAGGAAATATCTCTAACGCTGGAAATATGAATTCAGAAGGTTCTTTTTTCTGTGGAGAATACTAAAATACTGAATTTTTTGCAAAATATTTCATTGTTTCTATTCCTTACATTCATATAGAAATATGTCTGCTATTGAATTGACAGGCAACTTTCTCAAGAAAATATGAGTCCTAAACAGAATGTTCCTTCTGACTTCAGAAAGAACCATGAAGGTAAGGGTTCAGAATAAGGTCTTTTATACACAGTATGTTTTTCCTATTTATATTATGTCTGGTAACGTGTGGATTTAGATCACATTGCCTTGCATTCCAGCTGGAAAGTCTTAGCTTACTACATATAAAAGTTTCTTCCTTATCTTATGTAAATTGCTACATGAAGCCCATGAGCAGCATTTGCAAGCCTAAAGATCTTGCACTGTAAAGAATAAAAATACTGTAAAGAATAAAAAATGTGTCTCTTAAAAGATGGTTGCTTCTCCAGTAGGGCAGCAATCAAGGTGAGAATAGAAAATTATTAGCTGTTTCTGTTTATCTTTCAGCATTGCATTATTCCAGTAAGACTGGAGAAAGACAGTGCAGTTATGGTAAGTAAAGGTCTTTCTAGACCACAAAGGGGAAAAAAATTCTTCAAAAAATGTCTTGGGTTTCTCTACATAATCATTAAGCGAATAGAGTATCCATGGGCTTTTACTGAGAAAAAAAAAAGGATTTTTAAATAGCAAGAATGTTTATAAAGCACTCAATAAATGGGCTATTATGTTAAATTAGCCTCAAAACCAAAATTAAACATTGCCGTATGTCTATATTAATGTCAGTATTCCAGCACTCATTGATCCCTTGTCACACTTCAATAGACTTTTGCTCCCCTCTTTCCAATAACCTCAGCATACATTTGTTCTTATGGAAAAACCTTTAAACTTGTCTGGAGTTTAATAAGCTTTTTTTAAACTTTGTCTTCAGCTCGATAATGGAGTATTAAGGAGCTGCTTAAGAGATGAGGAGTTTTTCTAAAATATCTGTTTGTAGGAATATTTAAAATGTTTTAAAATATCTGTAAAGATGAAAAATATGTTTTTATTTGGTGGTAGCAATGCTTCCTGCTGCCTCCCTTATTCCAAAATTATCTGAGGGGCACGTTTGTAAATGTGAAGCCATTTTCCTGTGGTGGAAAGGGTTTGCTACACATTGAGCCTCATGTCCCCTCTGTTGCTGATCTCATGCTGCCTTCAGGAGCTATTGTTGTGCCAGATAGAGGCCAGAAATACTCCTGGGCTGGCTGATTGGCATCACCATTCTAATTGCATGATCCTTTACTTTAAAAATACCTCAATTAACTTTACTATGAAATTCTTCCTCATTTTTAAGCTAGTAGTGGGATAACATTTCTAAGTAAGGCATAAGGAATATGAAGAACTATTTATATTCATCTGTAGAGATTTTCAAAGTGCTTTCTGTGTGTCAATATGTAAACTATCCTCTACAAAACTAGCCCAAATTCTGTTCTTCTGTTGAAATGTCTTCCTTTAAATTTTAATCCATGCAAAAGGGTTGTCAAATTGCCCCATTTTGGTTCTCAGGGTGGATACTTCAAATTAGAAATAAAAATATTTTCCTCATTTTTTACCCTTTTAAGCCACAAGATTTTCTTAAATATTAGAGTAATTTCCTATCTGTAATATTTTCTCAAGTACCCAGTTTAAAACATGTACTAATGAATATATGTGTAAAGCAGTTTTGAATGTATTATACTGTAAATCTGAATCCAGTAGGCTGGATTAAAATATTTTTTGTAAGTAGGTTGCCAACAAATAATTATTCTCATGAGTAATTTGGCAAACTATAAAATAAAGGACACAGTTGAGCAAATAGGATTTGATTGTTGAGATTTCATACACAGGAAAGGAGCTGGAATTTGTTGATATAGGAATTTTAATAAAACATTCTTCCAGCTGTACTGCAAATGACCCCATGGGTCTTGATATCTTCATGTGACTTGTTCTTATGAACAATAAGAATACTCTTATGTCTAAATTATTTTGATTTTTATTGGAAATTACACTTGTACATAAACCCTGTACACGGCCTGGTACCTAAGCAGGTTATGAATTTTGGCCTACCTCTTCTTTAAGTTTCAGTTAACTAGAGACAGATCTCCCAGACTTAATCCTTCCATTTTCAAAGGCTTACCCAGGCTTTGAGTTTTGTGACTAGGACTAAAATGATTGGACACTGAATGTTTAAAATCCCTCCAAGGCCTGCAGATTTCTCTCAAGTGCCATTACAAACTCCATTAAAACTTTGCAGCAGGATTATGAATCTCAAAGTCACTAGGCATTAAATATCTTGCCACTGTACATGGTATCAATCTGCCAGAAGTTGCATGTTGTTCCAAAATGTTCATACGTTTCACAATGTTTTTTTTCTTTGATGCCTTCTTGGAACAGATAAAGATACCCTATCTCATATCAGACAGATCTTCACCAGTCCACAGCTGGACTTGAATCCTCAGTTTAACCCAAAGATCAGAGAATACTATGCAGAAGTGCCATTTGACATGGTGACAGTGAAGATAGGAGCAGAACCCTCTAACTGTCAATGCCATGTACACCTCGACGACAAGAATGGGCCAAGGTATGAGCAACAAATTATGAGTGTAAAAACTTAAATTTGGAAGTATTGGAATTTTTTTTAATTGGAAATTTTCTAGTTTCCAAAAACCCAGGACACAAGTAGATTAGTCACAGGAAAGTCAGAGGGAGTTCAACACTGAGAAACTTGTATTTATTTACAATGTCCTGAAGGCAATGGTAATATGTTGTTCTCAAGCCATAATTAACTCTATCTTAATGGAGTGTACAGCTCCAGTATCTCACCCAGCTTCTGTAGTCACTGACAGCATCAAAGCTGGGTGGGAAGAGACTATCACTATACTGCACACAGTAGATGACAGGAAATTTGAGCTTTTGTATCCAGGTGTTAATTTTGCACAGTGCCCTGATCTGCTGCCCTGCTGATCTTGGTCTGTTTACATGGGTCAAAATAGGGCAGCTGGCTTCAAAAGAAGAAATAAGTTGAAGTTTACTAACTCAGAATGATCCATTTTTGTCATAGTTGTATTGTAGGGGATTGTCATAGAATCACAGAAGTCACATCGGAAAAGACCCTTAAGATCATCTTGTCCAGCTGTTAACCCAGCATTGCCAAGCCCACCACTAAACCATATCCCTAAGTGTCACATCTACACAGCTTTTAAATTGCTCTCAAAATGTTGACACAGCCACTTCCCTGGGCAGCCTGTTCCAATGCTTGACAACCCTTTCAGTGAAGAAATTCTTCCTAATATCAAACCTAAACCTTCCCTGGTGCAACTTAAAGCCATTTCCTTTTGTCCTCTCACTTGGGAGAGGAGACTGACCCCCACCTTCTACAACCTCCTGTCCAGCTGTTGTCAAGAGTGACATGGTCTTCCCTCAGCCTTTTCTTCAGAATAGATACCCCTGGCTCCCTCAGCCACCTCTCACCAGACTTGTGCTCCAGTACCTTCACCTTGCTTCCTTCCTTCTCTGGATGTGCTCCAGCCACTCAATGTCTTTTGTGTAGTGAGGGGCGCAAAACTGAACACAGGATTTGAGGTGTGGCCTCACCAATGCCAAGTACATGGGGGCAATCATTGCCCTGGTCCTGCTGGCCACATTATTCTTATCCTGACACAGGACAGAATGTCATTGACCTTGTTGGCCACCTGGGCACATGCTGGGTCATGTTCAGCAGCTCTTGACCAGCACCCTGAGGTCCTTTTCTACCAGGTATCTTTGCAGCCACTTTGTCCGCAGTCTGTAGCTCTGCCTGCTCTGTGACCCAAGTGCAGGACCTTGAATTTGTCCTTGTTGAACCTATCCACCTGGCCTCAGCCTTTCCATCCAGCCTATCTAGATCCCTCTGAAGATCCTTTTTTCTCTCCATTAGATCAACACTCCCACCCAACTTAGTGTTATCTGCAAACTGACTGACAGTGCCCTCAGTCTCCATGTCCATGTGATTGGTTTGGCCATACAGCCAGTTTTTTATACAGCAAAATGTATGTGAAAACAAGGTATGAGCAGCCAGTTTTCTCCAGAAGAATGCTGTGGGAAACAGTGCCAAAGGCTTCACTAAAGTGTAGGTAGGCAACAGGCACAGACTTTCTCTCATCCACTAAGTGGGTTATCTTGTCATCCACAAGGATCCCAGCTTATGTGATCTTTTAGAGAACTATAAAGCTGGACGATAGAGGAGAGAGCAGTCATCACTAAACATTGTGTTTGAGCACTGATCCACAATCAACCATGATGTTTAATTGCTGCTATGAACCCTGGCACAGTTTTTGCTTTCCCAACTAGCGCTGTCAGAGACAACAGCATGTACCAGGGACAATACCAATAGGTATTTTGTATATGACCTGGTTTTAAGGTTGGGAGGAATAAACTGTTTATTTATCTGGGTCAGGTACCTCAGAACCAGAGAACGGGCTTATTTACATACTAGCCATTAGTGAGTAGATAAACGGGAGAACAGGGACAGTGATTTACTTGGGAAGAAAAATTCTTAACTGTTTCAGAGCTAACTTTGCTTCATGACATGAAGTGTTGAACCAACACACCACCTTTTGACTGACTGGGAAGCAGATGCTTTGACCTAGAATGTCTGCTACTAACCAGAAAGCCTGTGCAGTTGTTACTGATCTAATGCCCAATATGTTTCCTGTCTTTTCAATAAGAAATCAGTCTTAATTAATAATTTCAAAAGAAACTGTCATTAAATTCTTCCCCCAACATTTCTCTGTTTTAATGTTAACTGCCTTGGCAGTCAGCATGAATATATGTGAAAAACCTCAAAAAAACCTTGTAGAATGAAAAAGAATAGCAAGATGTTCTTTACACTGAAAAATAAAAGTCCTGAATGTGCAGGTCCTGTGCCTTTCAGCATTTATTTCCCTGCTAAAGGAAGAAGAACACAGCTCAGCTTTGCTCTAGTTTGTCACTCTGAGCAGTTTGTCTGGGAATCCATCACATTTGGCTAGTGGACAATTTCAGCAGCTAGCTACATTACTGATTGTACTTGTCTCCCTGCTGACTTCATCACAAATTTGGGCCTGTCAGGAATTATTGTCCTAATTATTTCATTCACATATTTCATGTCAGAATATTTGTCACTGCCTCTGCTTTCACTAAATTTCACTCTCAATATTTTGTCTTCTTGAAAGAACTTCAAATACTCACAAATCCTATTTTGCACTGATTTATTTAAAATCTCATGTATTTTATAAGAGAAAGAAAATGTTACTAATAGAAGCCTCTAGGAGCAAGTTTAACAGCCATAGATAAGAGTGTAAAATCTTTGTTTCTTGAGTGTTTATTGCACTTCTTTCCTGTTTTGTCATACAGCAATGCTAACTACCCCCTTGGCCTTGGATTGAACAAAGTCATCATTCTCTTAATGGATGATTCACAGCCCAGCCCTGAGGTTGTGAGCAGCTACAGAATCACAATTTATCGAGAAGACCGCCCTAGCCTCCCTTTGTTTGATGACTATATGATGTGTGGGTTTGTGCAGGTATTGTCTCTACATTCTTTTGCTATACAAATTAATAGGAATAGCTGGATTCTGTTTATTTCATGGTAGAAATTAGGGTACATGAGCCAAAGCTCATGCAGAGCCAGTTTTTGTTGAGATTGTATGAAATTCAGCATTTACAGAACACTTTAGATATAAAAGGCAAGCCCAGAGTCAGTACCTGTTACCATGTATTTGAGAGCTCCAGGTGAATTAATCCTTACTTTGGTCAGCCAAAAATTTCTTACAACTTTTCATAACTGTCTCCCTCTAACATTGGAGCCATGGTAATCCTTTTACCAGGAAAGATATTTATGATGACAGTCTATTTATCAGTGTCCAAGACAAATGCTGCCAAATAATTTATGAATTAAAACTGTTTATTCTAGATCAATAAACACAATTAAAAAAACCTTCACTCATAATTCCAAAGGAAGGGATAATTATTGCTTACTTTGCATTTATCCAAATAAAAAATTTGGGAATGCACATAATTTACTCCCAACAAATAGCAGTCCTTAGGAAGGAGTGGGTCTGTTGAATGAAAAAAGGACCGGAGTCTGTCCAATATGGCTTAATAAGGGCTGGGAAAGGGGATCTCAGACTAAATTAGACACAAAAATGGAATAAAGCTAATGAAAGTAACAGTGAAGGTTTCAGTTTGTGATACTGATTAGTGATACTGATTAGTGATAAAAATATTATGCATAAGTGAGAAAACCTGGGACACATGCTGGATGAAAGCTCTTCGTATTGCAAAGTTTGAGGACTAAATGATGATTGCTGCTTGATATGATGGGCAAAGATAAACTAGACAGTTCAAAGAGGGAAGTGACATTGTAAATGGTAATCGTGGGCAGTGCATTTTTCTGTGAAATTATAGGCAGATTAACAGGATTGGTGGGTTTGTTCCAGGGCATCCAGGAATAATATATTTTGTCACAATTAATTCTGCAACCAAGAAGCAGATTTTTTTAAACAATTGTGTTGAAACTGTCATGCTTGTTTATGTCAAATATCTAATCATATCTTTATTTATTTTCTGTACAAAGATCTTAGTACATCCTTTAGCAAGACTTGCTATCCTTCCCTGGTTTCTTTCCATATACTGCAGAAGAGGCTGGGAGACCAGGGTGGTAGAAGGCAGAGCATTTATATGATGTGGCAGATCAAGAGGGATTTTTTCTTGGGGAGAAATAAGCACTAGGACTTAAAACAGGAGTCAAAGAGATTATAAATGTTGATAGCAAGTTCTGTGTTGGCAATAATTATCTCAATCTGTAAATCAGGACTGCCAGAGAAAATGCAGGTAGTAGTCATAGTGTACTGCCTGCTGACCTGAATACCTGATTATGGTGATGTCTGGACCCCCACCTATTCTCTGTCTCTTCTTTTAGACTTCTCTTACAAGCTCAAAAGGTCAAGGGCCTTTACAATTTGCACTGACTCAACACTACATGTAGTAGTTGCTACAGTAAAATAAAAATATACACATATAATACCTGAGATTTCAGTTCAGTTGTACAGCAACCTGCTTGACATCTAAAGTATGACTTAATATGAAAAGGAGAAGAGCAGTAAGTTGGAGTTATGTTACTAGGAGAACACACTGGCTGGAAAGATGTGAGGAAAGCTCTTTTTATTTCCTTATTTGGGACACATATCTGAGTATAGGAACAGGAATTCAACCTCAAAAATATCTTCCCACACCAGAGTTTACACTGTTGTTAATGTTTTATTATATCATTTATGAGACTGAGTATGAATCTTTGAAGCACTGTGAAGGCAAAGAGATCTAGACTGATAAACAGAAAAAGTGTTTTAGAAATTTCTTTTGATTGAGCTTGGTTTTGTGCTCCTCTGTGAATAACTGCCCTTTAACTAATACAATTGTTCAGAGCTAGGGATGACTTCAGGAGTTTAGGGTAAAAATGAGATGAAAAGCATTCTTGTGGTATCTAATAAGCACTGTGAAGATACAGTATGAGATTTTAAAACAACTTTTAGATATGTTAGAGGCAAACTTATCAGAGAGTGCCTTTAAAAAACAAACAAAAGCTGGAGCTGGAGATAGAAATGGCATTCTAAAACACTTAAAAGTCTGCATTTTTTTCCTATTTGCTAGAAAGAATGTATCGCCTTTTGCTTAGAATCATTTTTTTTATCAGTACAGAACTCAGGTCTTAAACAGCATCATTATATTTTGCTCTTCATACTAGAGAAATTTATGCAGTCTTGAAGAGCCAGTTGATACACCCTCATCAGTGGCATGAATACTTGTTCTGTTAGTAATGAGACCCTGTTTTAAAAGAAAAAGGATAAATACAGAGTGAACTGATGGAGTCTCCTTTGGACACTTGACTAGGTGCAAGTGGGATCGCACATGAGGAGAGAAAGGCCACTGATAGTGGTGTGGTCTTTCTCATAGAATGCTTCAGTTAAAATTCTAATCCAGCAGCTTTTTTCCCTCACTTTCTTTTATGTTTAATCTCATTAAGATATTCAGGTTTCGCTGCAAGATGATACTATAAGGAAGCTTACTATGAAAAGACAGAATGTGGGATGTTTCCAACAGTCTAACAATTCTCATGCAGTTGAATAATCCTGGGTTAATTTAGAGGTATTGAGTTGAGAAATGTGTGGTTCCAAGCCTTGCAACCCCTAAAAAGGGAAAAAAATACTGTCTCCTGTGGTTTTTGATAGCAGCTGTAATATCCCCATTAAAACCAAATTAGTGGAGGATAAACGGTCATCTCACAACAGCACCTTCAGCAGATTTTGTTGCCTTCCATTCTGTGTTCTGCATTTTGATAGTATTGTTGGGACTGCAAATGGAGAGGCTATTGATTTGTGCTTGAACTTAATGTTGTGCAATTGCTGGCAATATTCAAATTATGTATCCCTGAAAGAAGTGTTGTCATTTCATTATCACCTGTGAAGCTGTGATATAAAAGACAGTCATAATCCAAGGCAGTCAGCAGAAAAAACAGTGAGCTCTTAAGACATAGTTATCAGCATCGCTCTCAGGTGAAAGATCCCAGACATACTGTCATAAAGGACAAAATATTTTACTCATTCTTGCACTGCCCATTATCTTTAAAACGCAAACAAATCTATCTATGCCTCACTTGAAATGTGTGGATGCTGCCTCTTTGACTGTTAATATTTTCCTAGTTGCAATCATAAAGAGTAACTGCAGATGTGCTTAGGGAAACTTTTTTGACCCTGTGAACTTCTGTATCTATTTGTACCTACAGTGTATTGTTGCCACATGGCTTGTTTTGTTTGTTTGTTTGGTGAGTTGGTTTGGTTTAGGGTGAGTTTGGGTTTGGTTTGTTGTTGTTGTCTTTTAATAATACAGTTAATTATTTGGGTTTGGATTCATATTGAGCCCTATGGATAGCTAATGCTATATTTTATAGCATAGTGTGTTTCATTCTCTGTCATTTTCTTTTGTGCATTTGTACATTTTATTCCAAAATCAATGCTGTCCTACAGCTTTTCCAGGTCTGAAAGAATGAACTTAAAGACAGCTTCAAAAACTTTCCTGATTTTTATAGAACATCTTATTCTTATGTATTATTATCTCTTGCATTTTTGTAAATCCTTTAATCATATTCTTTTTCTGAGAGCTTAAGAAGCCCAGCAGAGCTTATGATGAGATACTGGCATAGCATTGGTGACTGTAAAACACTAAATGACTGCAATGCAGCTGGAAACAAGATGCTAGCAAGAACATGTTTATTTCTCTGTCTGTCTACTAAACTTCCATTGATCAAAAAGCAATTAAGACCTAAGACTAGCATATTAACTATATTTAACTTTAGTACAGATATTTTGGAGTACAGATGGAAGAAATTTTAGCTCAAGTTATAAATTTCCAAAGGAAAGTAAAATGGTTTTACTTTGTTTTCAACCGTGTACTGTTGCCATTGCAAAGCTTTTCATACCAGAATGTAAAAGCAAAAATTGTCAATTATAGAAACAGGTATTAACTCTTTGCCTACTACTTATGTGGAAAGATTTCAAAGAATCTTGCAAATATTAAATAATATCAAAAAAAAAAAAAAAAAAAAGGAGAAAAAGAAAAGGAACCAAACATCTTAGGAGAGAAACAAAGAACTTGTCCTGTAGTCAGACAGGCTGGATGCACACAAGTCTTTTCTGAATTTCTCATTAGCTTTATTAGGTTAATTGTGATCACCATTACAAATGACCCATTTCTTCTGTCTAAGGACATTGTGAATTTCATGAACAGACTCCTGGGTTTTGCAGTAGTTATTGTAGCAGCAGCTGACTCTCTTGGCAGTTCTAAGTTTGAGTGTCTTGCTTGAAAAGGCATGGAACGTGCATCTCTGGAACTACAGTCTAATTATATCAGCAACCAGACTGTATCTTATTTGCAAAGTTAGCTTACTTCCCTTTTAGAGCAAAAAAGAATATCTATTATAAGAGCAGTCATGCATTGCATTCCTCTGCCTTCTCAGGTATAGAGTTGGTGAAATTTTTTTTCAGTGGTTTTGAATTTTTCAGAAAACAACATAAAAATGCCCCTGGCGTCAAAAAAATAGTTTGAGTTCACTTTTTTTGTTGTTGTTGTTATTCAAAAGATGATACTTTGATTCAGTGAGGACTATTTGACTTAAAATTTTTAGCATTCAGAATTTGTATAACTGTTAGATATTTTAGCTACTGTGCAGTCCAGAATGCTAACTCTTTTCAAGGAGGGAGTGGCTGGGACAACCAAAAAGCTCATTCATTAGATCTGAAAGAGCCAAGTCTACATTTTCCTCAGAAGCACTGGTGAGAGCACAGTATGACAATCATGTTTTCCAGGAGCAATGCCAACTTAAGCATCCCTTTCCCTGCCTGCAGCTACTCATGAACCAGATGGGAAAACTTTTTTAAAAATAAACTAGTTTCTAGGATGGGGTTTTCATTCTCTCTATGTGAACACAAAGGAGTGGAAAGTGCAGGGGCAGAAATGAGCTGCTGAGCACAGAAGAAGGGTTACTGGGTGCTGTTTAAGGCAACTTTTTTTCTTCATGAAAGAAATTCACACTTGAGATTGGGTTTAAAGCTCTTGCTGGTTTTAAATGAACAGGAGCTTCGTGTTCAAAAATTTTAGAAGTGATTTATGAGTGGAAACATACAAAACACTAGAAGTATGTGTGCATTGCTCTTAACCTATAAATTATTTTGTTTCTGTGTGACTGCAACCCCCTTCCCAGGAAAAATGAAGTGAAGTTCACATAGCCTTGAGGAGCAAATACATAGCAAACTGAACATGTGTTAAATTGTCAGCAGGTCAGGTGAAAGCCACAAAATAGAGAGCTAATAGAAAGAGACTGCCATAAGAAGAAGGCTGAAGTTTTACATCTTCAACTGCTGTATGTCAACATGGTTCAATTAATTTCAGGGGAGCGATTCCAAATTATTGAGTACCTGTCCTAACAGAAACATATGGCTGAATTCTTTTCCATTGTATATGCCAGGCAATGCTTATAACTGAATTCATTTGCATAAAACTGCTGAAGTTTTTAGCAATTTTCCTCAATATTTATGTCAAACAACATCTTAAGATAATCTAAAAAACTACTTGAAGATGTTTTAAAGTATTTAAAGATCAAGGGATGTTTAATCACCATTCACTGTAAGTATAAACTGAACAAAGACCTAAATTTAATAACACAACTTGGTGCTTCTAAAAAAGTGTACTTAAGAGGATGCAGAAGTGAGAAATGTAAATAATAAATACACTTAGTTAATTTTCATGTAGAGGGTTAATGTGTCTCAGAGCAAACTTTGTCAAGTCAGCGTGTTCTGTCTTTGTCAACATCTATACCACTGGGGAGAGAAAGCTTACCACATTTTCTTAATTATACCAAAGACTTCTGTGATGATTTAAAGCATTGCTTTGTAGATGAGTCATAGGAATAATTAACCATTGTGATGGATATTCTTTATATTTATGCAGTTCTGTGCTAAACTCCTTTTGGATCGCAGAATCCAGTGTTGCTGAGGCTGTTGCTGTTAGGCTGACACCTTAATCAGCAGCCAGCATCTGCTGCTTTAAGGAATGTCCCAAAAACACAACAGAGCACCGATCCACCATCTGAAGGAATTAATATAATGCTTTAGAAGTCAAGCCTGTCTTTCACCAACAAAGTTAACTTCATAGACAGTCTGCACTATCATCTGGTAGTCACGAGTTCACATAATCAGTGTTCAGTGAGACATCTGCTGCACTTTGAAGAGGCCACACAGACAAAATGGGCTCAACTTGGGCATAAAATGGAAAGTAATAACAAAAGAATGAGTTTGTATGTGCTTCTATTTAGGCATATCTTGCTTTGAGCATGGAATAAAAATTTATAGTTTTATTCTGTGGGCTGTGCGTGACTAGGATCATCATCCTACTCTTCAATACTTTGCGGATGCCACATTGCAAAGCCCAAACTTTAAGGCTCAAATTCATGTTGGCTCCAGCTGCCCAGAGAAAAGTTTACAGTCTTCCAGTTTACTAGGCTCCTGATTTTATATTTGTTGTGCTTAGTCTTCTCTATGTAGCTAAGTTTCCTGTTTAACATGAGATACAAGATTAATACCAGACACCCTCCAGGAAATGCTTCCAGAAGTTTCAGGCAAAGACTGAAGAGAGCAGATGTTTCCATGTAGCAGCAGCTACATTTGTCATTATTACAGTGCACTGACTTGGGAAATGGTATGTTACATGGATCACTGATGGATCAATTGCCACCAGTGCTTTGAGACAATCTGTACGAATACTGATTCAATGGTCCTACAATTATAAGCCAGTAGTGACAAGGATGACACCAATGAGCTAATTTTGTTTATAATCATTAACTAGAAGAAATTTTAAGTTGCTATAATAACTAGGCCTTAAAGACTGAGAAATTTATAGGTAGCTTTCAGCCTTAGTTTTTCCAATGTTCCCTTTCCTTGGCTGGCACTCTTATGGATAAGAACTTCTTAAGTGAAGAGTGGTATCACTTTAGCACCACTGAGTTTATTGACACAACTAGGGTTGGTTGTAGCACTTCCTACTTCAGCAGTGGAAAATTTAGTATCTCCTACCATTCTTTTCTTCCTTTATGTGTTTGCAGTTTAGCACAGTCTTACTAGGAACATCCCACCCTCCTAGATACTCAGTTAGGTGACTCCTGACTTGAATTGTTATTTTGCTGCTATGCTGCCACAGAAAAATGTCATTAGATGAAAATTATGTGCTGAAAGATAGAACTCAATGACCTGACAGAGCAATTCCATTCTTTTGTGGGCTCAGGCCATTCCTCCCTTTCACACAATCACTGATGTAATCCTATGAGTGTGCATGATACATTAGAGAAGATGAAGATCTGCCCATAAACTAGCCAAGGAGAAACTCATAATTGCATGACTAAAAATGTCAGGGAGTTAAAATGTGACCTGTATGATTGCAACTGGTGAACAAAATCCCACTGGTGCTAGTGGGGTGTATGGTTGGAATTTCAGCCTTACAATGGCTGCTCCCTATGGTGCTACAGGATGGGGAGATGCCGAGGCTGATACAGTGCTGTGGGTGCAGATTCTGTAGATACACTGCTATGTCTGAGCCCATGACAGACTATTAGTAAAGACTGGAAGAGATCCAGATTTTTCTGATTCCTTGCCTTTAACCAAAGGATTAAAATGTCTTTTTAAATAATAGCAGCAAATCATTGTGGGTGGCTGTGAAAGGAGACAGATGACAGTAAATGCTGGGTAGGCAATTCTGCTCCTGGGAGAACACTGTTCTCTGGAAGAGTTTATCAGAAAACCTATTTTTATATAATTTTTGTCAGTTATGTGGTTTTTTGTTTGTGCTAAGTTATCAGGCTATCATCCCACATATTTAGATTTTCAGTTATAGTCCTTCTTTCCTCTTATTTTTGATGGTTTTAATATAATACAGGCCCAGAAACACTACTGGAATCACTTATATTTTGATAGAGAACTGTTAGCAGTAACTTGCAAAAGATTCCTCATACCACACTTTTTTTGTGCTTATTCTTGCTTCCTCTCTCTGCCCTACACAGCAGTTTCTCCATGCATTGCTGCATTGTGGTGCAATTCAGGCAGAGAGGTATAGCTTGATGGACTGATGGATGATGACTTTTCCTATAGGGAAAAGAGGAAGCCACACACTCAAATCACCCCACCCTGAGGCCAGCCGAGAGGGAGTGTTTGGGGGGGTCCTGGCCCAGCCTATTTGGGTTGCTTCCTTCTGGCTGCTCCTACCTACAGAAAGGCACTGCTGGAGCCAGACACTGGGCAGGCAGAGGCAGGTTCTCTTGAGTCATGCCCTAATGTTGTTCTAATGATATTACCTTGTGAGGGCACCTGGGATCTCTGGAGGGGAACAGATGATGCACTTGAGGACTCTGTTTCCCTCCACCAGCTGCTGCTGTTCCATGATTCCACAGGGAGCCTAGCTTAGCTGTCTCAATCACCATACTGGGTCAGGATTATGCATTGCCTACATTAACTAGGCTAAATTAGGAAGGTAGAGTGAAGCCCATAATCTCTTGATGCTTCCATTTTCAACTGTACAATATCAGAACTTAAAAATTAATTGCTCAGTAAAGCATAAACCCTTACAGGTCTTTGAATGAACCACAAAAGTATGAAAACTTGAAAGTTTGAGTTTAGCAGTTCTCTTTTACAAGTTCCAGAAAATCCAGTGACATTTAAAAGTACAGTAATTGAAGGGGGTAGGGAAGAAGAAAGGGTCATCCAGAGTTTCTGAACTGAAATATTTAGTGTATGTTTTGGGTAAATAGCTGTGTCGGTGTTTGCAATCTGTCAATGTATTGAATGCTGCCTGATTCACAAAGAGAAAGTTCATTAATTAGAAATAACTTGCACTGTATGACAGCACACAAAGCATCACAACCATGATCAGGCTGCCACTTTATAAATCACAGTACAGGCATATGGGTGTAGTATTTGCAAAGTGTATGTTGAGCATAAATCTGTGGGCTTTTTTTAAATGGTCACTGCAGTTTGTATTGAAGCAAAAGTCATTGTTAGGGTTAAACTTCAACAGCTTTGTGTGATACACCAGGGCTCTCTGATGCCTTGGTTACATTTTTTGGTGAACTGTGGCACTTGTTAAAAGGCTGATGTGTCAGTAGAGGGAGGAGGCTCTTTGTGCTGACTGTGTGCAAGCTGGTCTAAATACAAGGAACAATGTGCTACATGGCACACAGGCCATTCCAGCTACATGTTAATGAAATATCACAGTTTCTGGTACATGAGCTTGTTACTCTGCAAGACTTTGTGCCGTGCTCCTAGACATATCATGAGGGATGTATGGTAACACTATGTAAAGTCATGTTTGAGCACACAGAAGTTGCATGTTCCTTAGTTACACAGCTGTACACCTCAGCTCTTCCAGTTCTGGGACTCTCCAAGTAGACTGTCATTTGGATTTAGTAACAGCTTCAGTGCCAAATTTTGTGATGTGTATAATGGTAAAAGAAAAGAAAAATATCCATAATTCAAGTCCTTTGAACAGGGAAAAGACTCCCTTTGACTTCCATGTATCTAGACTTATTTGTTAACATGTAGGATCAAAAAATGAGTCTTTAGAAAAGAGTATACCTCCTATTGCATCTCCAGAAATAATTTCTAGTCTTTGATCATCTCAGCTTTTGATGCTAGTGGAAATTATTGGTGGCATTTTGGCATTGAAAAGCTGTAAAGTAAAATAGAGGGTATAGGTTGTTATGAAAATATAAAGGGAAGTCCAATGAGTAATAGTAATGACATCGTAAGGCTTAATAGCAATTTGTCTCAACTTCTAATGACAGACATAAAATCCTCATTTGATAAAATAAAAGCAAAAAGGATAATTCTGCAATTCAGCCAAATGGCACAATAGAACAATGAAGAGTGATTTATTGCTGCACTGCATAAAGGCTGTCACTTACAGCTATATGGTCACAATGCATATTTGAAATGCAGATTGTTTTCCCTTTGCGCTGTTTTGGTAAAGAAGATGAGACATAACCAGAATTCTGCTGTGGGTCTCATGATCTGGTATAGATATTTTTGTTCTGCTTGAAAGAGCTTTGGGTGCTGTGGCTCCAGGTGTCAGTAACTTACATAGGCCACCATACAAAAATTGGAAAATTGTGTAATTCTGTATCTCAGTGAATACCTCAAAACCAAACTGAAGCCTGAAGATTTTATCACAAACTGGGTCAGTCCTTGAGTTCTGGGCCTGTCCATGATAAAAGTGGGAAATTTGGTAGCTCTTGTTAAGAAGCTTGAGAAATTGCATACTTCATGGACTGGAGAATTAGCTTAATTCATGTATGTCTCTAACATCAGTAAGTAGTTATACCTATGTCACAGAAACCTAGACGTTTTGTAGTTTCATCTAGAGAAACTTTGAAAGCTCAGAATTCAACTTCTTTTCTCGAAGTTCAAGAGACAAATAAAGGACGTCAGTGTTGTAGATTATTTTATTTCGTTCCTCAGTAGCTTCTTGTAGAATGTTCTTAACTGAAGTCCAAAATAGAATCCTAGCTGTCTTGTCAGATTCTTTTCTGTATAAAGCTATTAAATGTATGAGAAAGGTTTTATTGTTTTAAAGACTGCTGGTTTTGGCCTATGTTGCTCCTGAGTAAGATGGTAAAAGCTTCTTGCATGGATAATTATAGTTTAATTGGTCTAATTTTGTGTTTAATAACTTGTAAAGAGCAGTAAAATGAGTCATTGAAAAGCATTTACAATGCAAGATGAGTCCAACACCTGAAGGACAAACTTCTGACAAAGTCAGGAAGCCAATCCACCACTGCTCTTGTTACTTTTGGAATCAGGGTAGGTATAAAACACAATCATTTATATAAAACACAGTCACCCATATATAACAAAGAAGAGACTCAGATTTGATACACTTTTCTTTGCTGAGAAAATCAGTTTCACAGTATAGATCCATTGCTATTTCTGTAGCTGTAAAATCTCAGTATCCTACAGAGAACTGTTATTCTCTTTACCTGGCCTTCCACAGTTTGTGTTTCAAAGCTGAAATCCAGGGCATTCATTATTGACAGTTCAATTGGTGTATTCTTTTCAGTTCACCTCATACACTGCTCTCAAATTCATCAGAAAATGTGAAATAGCCTGTTGAATTTTCCCCTTGATGATACCACAATAGATGTGAAAGAAGAGCTTCAGCATAAGGCTTCCTAAGTGTTAACAGATCATGAAAATTGGCAACAACTGTTGTGCTGAGTATCATAACCTGCAAGAGGAGGGCCAGCAATTCCACAGTGATGAGAAGAGAGTGCTTGATGTTTGAGCTGTGGTCACATTTGCCTTTCAAGTCATTTGGGCCTCCATGCCACACTTTTCAGGAGAAGAAAGTTAATGCAGCTGCCTTTGTTAATCAGTCAGTATGACCCAAGCCCTCGGGGAGGCAGGCAAAGGCAGATATGTACTGAGACACACAATCCTTGCTGATTAACAGTGAAAGCTGGTAAAGTTACTCTCTAAGCCTGTCTGGCCCATCAGCTGCAGAAATGTAATTTAGATGATTATCTACATGCCCATTAAACCTTGTGACCCATCACTAGTCTGTTTGAAGTTTGCCTGCTTAAACTCGCTAATAGGAAGAATAGAAGGATTAACTCAGAGGTCATGAAATAGGAGAGCAGCAATGAAGATGACAAAAGAGCAGAGGAAAACTTCCTACTGCATGTATTTGGTAAGGAGAAAGAACTACAGTACCATGATCATCTCAGCAGATACTGTTACTTTATGGAGCAAGCAAGCCATCTGGAATTCAGGCCATTTAATCCTTGTGTGTGTGTGCTTTCGATCTATTTTGTTTAGCTGCACAAATAAATCGAACTACCTGTGTGCTGAATGTTGTCAAGTTAGATGTTTACTAAACCTAATGCAACATAAAAGAGTGTAGAATGCTGGTGGACATTGTTTCTGATTTTGTTCAGGGCTAGAGTGTGTACATATGAACGAGTAAAAAATTTAAATCAATTATATCAGGGTAGCTGCAGTCAGGTCAGCATCAAGTTCAGTATTGTTCCCTTTAGGATACGAAGCTCCAGCCATTACAGATGCTTGTTAAGTAAAGGATTATGAATGAAAATATTACCCAGTGATCTATTTTTATTTATTCAAATTGAAATAAATATAAACATTTATAATAACCTGCTTAAATTATTTGCAGAATGTTGCAATGAAAATGGTGACCAGTTAAAACTAAACTCATAGAGAAAAGATGGGATGCATTGCAGAAAACAGAATGGAATATATGAGTACCTCAGTAAGGGTGACCTAGGGTCTGACTAGATACTGGAAGAAAATGAGCTTGAAGTTTAAATGAAGTCTTGAAGGTCATTTACCTACTTTACATAGTACTACTGTTGAAGTGAGTCCTTGCCCTTTTGCTAAAGACAGCCTATTTGCAGAGAAACATTTGTTGGGAACATATTTCACTGTATTTCAAAGAAGAAAAAAAACATTCCTCTCATGCTATGTTAGGATCCCTAGGTTTTGCAATATTAGATCTCTTTATAAAGAATTATTGTGGTCTATTTTGCAATACTTTTGGTATATTTATTTATTTAGAATTTTGTTCATATAGTTCTGATTAATCATAATTCTGTTTCTCATTTAATTGTGTTGAATCAAGCATATTTTCTAGTTACCTCAAACTGTTAATTTGAATGTACAGCTCTGTATGAAACACTGCAATATGCTACTGGCAGTATTCAGTCCTGTAGCAATTCATTTTAGAACCTGAAACTTTTCCCTCAGTATTTTTGGTATTTTTGTGACTGATAATGCAAACTCAGACATGTGATGCTCTGAAACTAATGCCTGTACATTTTAATAAAATGCATAGATTTTAAAATTTCACTTTAACCATCACCTGAATATGCCTTGCACATTAATCTGGTTACAAATTTTCCAAATAAGTGTCAACCACAGTTGGATCTCTAGTGTAAAACTATCAGTCTTCACATTTTGGCCACACTGGCAGTGGTTCTCACCTCAAAAAATAGGAAAGTTTTAGGAGGGAAACAAACTTCTGTTGCTGATCATAAGTTTTCCATTGAGTGGCATGTACTCAGCTGTTTGCAACCAGACTGCTTCAGAGGACAGAAGTTATTCATAAATCTCATTCCATTGGTGTTGTCTGAAAAATAAAATAGATGCCAATATCTGCTGGGAAGCCTTGTAGAAAACAGATCAAAGGCTTCTGGAGTTTATTTAAGAAGGAGCAGTTGTGAGTGGCTTAATGTCTGAGCATGGCATGAAAAGTGAAACAGCCATGACAATGAGCCATCACGTGCAGAAGTCCTCTGGACTTCAGTAAAGAATTTGAGTCATATGTGGTACAGGTGGACTGTTGTCTCATCCTGTTATTCTTTTATTCCTTTGTCTCTAAGGAAGGCATTGCTTCCTCTGTCTACCCCCATTAAAAAGGGGAAAAATTCTTCTGAAAGTCATTGCAGGATAAAGCCACCTTCACTTACACAGTGTTGTGCCTACCAAAGAAATGCTGTCTTCTCTAGGGCATTTGGTTTAAAGGTCTGTGATAGTGTGTAATTCACTTAACCTGTGGCCAGTGTTCTGGCCAGTATTTTTACTTTAATGGCATGAAGCTGTGTCAGACAAGATTTGGGCTAGATATTAGGAAAAGCTTTTTCATCCAGAGGTTGTTTGAGTGCTGGAACAGGCTCTCTTAGGGAAGTGGTCACAGCACCAGCCTGACAGAATTCAAGGAGTGTTTGGACAATGCTCTCAGACACAGGGTGTGACTCTTGAGACTGTCCTGTGCAGGGCCAGTAGCTGAACTCAATGATTCTTATGTGTCTTTTCCAACTCTGGACATTCTATGAATCTATGGTTTGAGAGTTTCTGAATGAAACCTGTATCTCTGTTTCAGGGTAGGAAACTCTCTATTTTCCCATTAGAATTGTTTATTTTATGTTTGCTTCTGATATGTCTTTGTGGCAGGTTGACCCACGCCCAACAAAGCCACTCTATCACTTCACTCCTCAATTTGGCAGGAGAGAAAAAATATGATGGAAGGCTTGTGGGTCGAGGTAGGGTCAGGGAGAGGTCACTCACTGATAACTGTCATTGGCAAAACATACTTGACTTAGGGGAATTTATTACCAATAAAAATCAGAGTAGGATAATGAAAAGTAAAACAAACCTTAAAATCACATTTCTTCCTACCCTTCCCTCCTTCCCAGGCCTTAATTTTATTCTTGATTCTCTACCTCCAACCCACCAGTGCTAGGGAGAGAAGGGGAATGGGAGTTACGGCCAGTTCATCACATGTTGTGTCTGCTGCTGCTTTCTCTTCAGAGAGAGGAGTCCTAACTGCTGCTCCAGCATGACATCTCTCCCACAGGAGACAGTCCTCCTCAAACTTCTCCAGTGTGAGTCCTTCTCCAGACTGCAGTTTTTCATGAGCTGCTCTGGCATGTGTCCTTTTCCACAGTCCTTTCAGAACAGACTGCTCCAGTGTGGGTCGCCTATGGAATCACAAGTCCTGCCAACAAACCTACTCCAGCATGGACTCCTCTCCACAAGTTCTCAGGTCCCTGCCAGGAGTCTTCTCCAGCACAGGCTTCCCATGGGGTCACAGTCTCCTCTCAGGCACTCATCTACTCCAGCGTGGGGTTCTTCCATGGGCTGTGGATGGATCTCTGCTACACCATGGACCTCCATAGGGGCATAGCCTGTCACACCATGATCTGCTCCGTGTTTTTTATGGGAATCTCTGCTCTAGCACTGGAGCACCTCCTCTCCCTCCTTCTCCACTGACTTTGGTGTCTGCACAGTTGTTTGTCTCACATATTCTCACTCCTCTCTTCTCTGGTCACAATTACTTCTGCACAGTAAGTATTTTATATTCTTCCTTACTGTGTTATTCCAGAGGCACTACCACCATCTCTGAGAGGTTCAGTCTTGACCAGCAGCTGGTCTATCTTGGAGCTGGCTCTGTCTGACATGGAGGAACCTTCTGGCAACTTCTCACAGAAATTACCCCTATAACTCCCTCCAGTACTAAAAGCTTTCCATGCAAACCCACTGCAGTCCTGTAGAATGCCTTGATTTATAAAATACTTTGGGACAGCTGCAACATCTTCAGTTGATACCACTAATAGATTGTAATAAAAATAGTGTCTGTACTTTCCTATGGAGTCATTGCTCCTGTATATTAGGGATTTCATATTATTTTCTTCTTCCTTCAGATATTCCCTCTGTGGCAATGTTTTCTTCATGGATGGCACATACAACAGTGAAAAAACACAAAAAGCAAAACCTTAGAAGAACCTGAAAGGGCTTAAAAATCTAAATAAATGGCTATCCTGGTATCTCAAGGCAATAACTTACCCCTTAGTCATCTTTCTTTTTATTGACCTCAGTGGAGTACAAAGACACAAACGTTTTCCTGGCCATACCAGGCTCTGTTGGGAGAGGGTCTGAGGAATGTTTCCTGTCACTCTGATCTCTTAGTTTGAGTTCCTGCAAGGAAAGGAAAAGCTTCAGCAGGGAAGTTCCCAACTATTGCATCTTAAGTAATGAAATCACTTTAGAAAAGGATCAAGGAACTTAGTAGTAATTGCCACATGAAAACAATACAAAGAGAAAGGGAGCAGGTATCAATTGCCATGATACTCACTGCTTATCACATCAGAAGTTCATTTCACATCTTCCTTCAAGCTGCTGATCCCAAAGAAACTAGGACTGTGCATACCTGCCAGTTCTGTGTAAGTGCTCAGTATGTTCAAAATAATTTTTTACACCTTAATGCATCCAAGTGATCCTAGATACCTGTGGTTTGGTACCTGTACCAAACCCTGAATACCCTGAATGTTGCTGGCTGGTCACCTTATAGGGCAAAGTAATTTCCATGACCCCTTATTGCTATATGAATTTATTTCTATGAAGTATGTTGTCACAACTCAAAAACCCTACTGATGCTCCTGGTAACTGTCCCCATTTTGCTATACCGTTCCTGATCCAGCAACCTAGTGTTTTTCATACTGTTGAGCTACAGATATAAATAAAAAAAAATTAAAAAAAAAAATTGGAAAAAAACCCCATGAGGGATTGTCTTGTTTTAATCAAAACTTTTTCCTAAGCAGACTTATTGTGCAATATGCCATAATATCTTTTTCAAGAGATGAAATGCTTGACAGAAAAGTTGCACAATTTTAATTTAATGGTACTTTTGGGGGCATTTTTTAAAGCAGATGTTTAACACTTCAGAATTTTATTGTGGGACAGTTTGAATGTGCTGGAAATTGGTTATGATAGTAACAAAAAAATCTCTAAGAGCTGCCAAGTAAATTCTATACAAAAGGGAGCACTAATAGAATGCAGGAACTAAACAGTAACATGGTAACAGCAAAAAGACAGAAAATACTTCAGGGACCTCTAATCCCCATGGCTTGATGAGGTTTCAGAGGGAAAACATGAAGATCTAGTGCATTTTTCTGCAAAGTGGTGTGCATGCTTAACTTCCCACACTGGACATTTCCACTGAAGTCAAAGGAATCACTTGTTCTGAATAATACCGTATGTCTCCATCTCTTAAGACTTTTTGCCCAAAGTCTTAAGCTATATTATTATGTCTGGGATGTGTATAGTTGTATCCATGTTCAGCATCCATTTGTCCAGGACAGTCATTATTTATTTATTCCTAAAACAGAAACATATTTGTAGTATCTATCGATGCTCCTGACTTCTGTCTTCTAAGTCTTTTTGCAATTTTGCATGATGACATGCTTTGTTATCTATGAAAAATGACCATGTTTGTTAGATATGAAAAATATAAATGATCTGTTTATTTTTTATGTGGATTATCACATTATTAATTCAGAAAAAGCATATTAATTGATTACACAGAGTCGATAAGTATCAAGGATTTTCTTACACATATGGTGCATGGGTAGTGTCCTCTGAACTAGTTTTGCAGTGGGATTTCCTGAAGTCTTTACAAATTGGTGGAACATAAGCTACTAGAATAATGAGAACTAACAAAGAAAGAATATAGCCTCTTAGGATATAGTCCTTCTTTTTTGCTTTCTTTCTTCCTGTTGATGTGTCCATTAGTAATATTTGGTTGTTTTGTTTGGGCATGTTTGTGGAAAAGCATCTGTTATGTCCACCTTCAACGTTCCTTTCAAAATGAAAAACTATGAAAATGAAAAATGCTAGTCTTCCTCATCTGCTAATGTAATGAAGTTTGATGAAACTCTGGGGGGAAAACAAGTCAAAGACATGCAATTTTGGAAATCTTCAAGTGAGTTTAGAATTTGTGTTTCAGTTCTCATTGGGTCAGAACCTTGGCAAGTAGGGGAAGTAATCAAAGGAGAGGGAGAAAACTTAATTGTACGTTTTGTGTTGGGAGTGACTGTTCTTTTATCCTGTGAGCATCATATTCAGGTAACTCTTCAGACTTTAAGTTGTCATATTTTCCACTCATTTATGAACAGAGTAACAAAGTACTCAACTGGCTATAAATTCCTTGCATGTACCTTTCAAATTTCTCCATAAAAACATTTTATCAACGATATTAAATCAAATGCCATCAAGTATTCTGTAGATGGTTTACTCAAGACTAAAAAAGTATATACAAAGAACTCTTTACCTGATCAGGAAATAATTGAAGCATTTTTTATTTTTAATAGTAGAATGCACTGAAGTATTACACAGTGCACATTATGTATTTTGTCAAATATGGTTTTATGTTCTTCCTTTCCTAAACTCACAGGTAAACACAGAACTTTCATTTGTCAGAAATCTTTAAGATACTAATGTTTACTGTCAAATTGACCACTCCTCTTACTGCTTCTTTATGTTTGCAGTTAAATACTTAACTTCTCCCTTTGCCAAATCTTTGTATTCTTTTCACTGAATGAATTGACAAGTCTAACTTAGGAGTAAACACAACACCTGGAGTCTTCTAGCTGATTGTGCAATGAGAGCAGAGGCTAAACAGAGGTCTTCATGAAGATCTGGACATCCCACAGTAGAGTATGAGGAAAAAAAACAACAAGAATTCTTTATTTTTACTTGATAGTAGGAAAACATCAAAAACATGTCATGCAGGAGATGTGTCATGCAGGACTGTGTGTTAATCTTCAGATTAAAATCTTAGGGCATTACTTTTCCATTCTTAAAATAGTATGGAACAATTTAGAGGAGTTTTGGCTTGTCGGGTTTTTTTTAATCTAAAATTCAAATCTTGTGCCTGAAAACATGAAATGTAAATGAAATTTTTGACAGGGCCAGTCATGAGCAGAGTTCCTTCTTGTGGTTGTACAAGACAAGACTCTGCAGTCTGCATACTGTATACCACCAAACAAATGACAGGAACACATGACTAAAGAATTTACTTGTGTTTTAGCAACCCTGAGATCAAAATAATATAGACAGGTTACTGTGACCAAAGGAAAGTACTACAGTTATCTTTACAAGCGGGAAATCCACTGAACAGAAGAGCCATGTAAGAACAGCATCTATAGCAGTAGCTCTCAGTCCCTGGCATGCACACTTTCACTGGTATTTCATTTCTGGTATTTGAAGTTCTTTCTCTATGATAACCTCTGCCACTGTTGCTCTCTGTTCATCTGTGTATTCAGTCTTATGCTGTAATATTTTGTCTGCTACTGAGGGTTAGAGAAAGTAAGGCTTGTGTTTAGAGCAAGACTAACAAAATAAAATTAATACTAAAACCAGTACAAGGTTATGGTACTTTGATTCTCCTGTATGAAATTTTTATAGGTCGTACAATTTTTCTCTTTCTTTCTCCCTCCCCTTTTTCTTTCAGCTTTCTCACTTTTCTTGTTTCCTTTGAGAATTCTGCTGAGCATGTATAAAGTTTTAGGAAAAATGAGGTTAAAATTTGCCCTGCATGAGCCAATGCTCCCAGTAACCCACCTTCCCTTAGGGATGAGGTACAACATTTGTCACCTCAGTCACTGTGAAAGTTCTCATACAGATTTCACTCTCACAAAACTTCCAGTTCCCCAGCTTCAAGAGGGAAGTAGATGTTAGGAAAATTTTTATGCTTGAAAATAGATTGGATATTTGATTGCAATAATCCAAGCAGATTGGATTGCAATCCAAGAAGAATTGGAAGATGAGTACAAAAGACTGTAAGGCCACCTAGGACAGGTGGTGAAGCCCAGAATACAGTGACCCTCTGCAATGATGACCTTTCCCCCCTGTTGCAAACAGGGTTAAGCCCTCTTAAATATTGCACCACATTATCGAGTGCTTTAAAGGCTGTTGGTGAACAGGACTTTGAGATCCAGGATGTAAGGACATGGTCTGTGAATCCTTGGCTAAGTAGATACATTAGCTGTGCAGTTTTCTGGATGGTGTATAAAATACTGTTTCCTTTTACCTGAGCCCATGGAAGGCTTCTCCAGAGTTTGTTTGGCAGGGTGCTAAGACTCAGGCCCACTATCTCCTGATAGAGAAGGTGCACTGTAAGCTTTTAGAAATTGCAATTCCCAGTATTGCTAACATGTACAGATAGAGAACAGCTAGCGTGATAAGCAATGCTACCCAGAAAAAAACATTCCAGAAGGAAAGACATCCCTATTAAAAAGACATGCCTATTAAAGGCATAATATAAACAGCAAAAAAACCATTGTTGATCACAGTGGGAGAAACTTGACTTATGTCTCACTATTAGGAGTTCTTAACTTGCAGTAGTAAGGATAAAATTGCACTTTTTTTTTTCTTTTTTTTTTTTTTAAGGAACTTTTGCCAAGGGATGAGAAGGTGCTTGGCTCACAGAACCCCAACCATCTTTAGTTCTTTGAAAAACACACTTTTGCACATGCTGATTTCAACTGTGCACACAGCTTTGGCCACACATTTCAAGATTTGTACGCATGACTAGGATGCATTTTCCAAACTAATAATAAATATTCAAAAGTCTTTTAAAAAAATGTGTGATGACTAACACATATTCAAAACTACCTGAAAGAAAATTCAGACTGTGAGCCACAGGGTCTTGAATTGTCCAGCAGAGAAGTCAACATTATCTGCATGAAATTCTTCTGTGCAAAAGAAGGGAAAAATTATTCTCTTTATTTTACTTATATTCATGTATTTCTTTTCAGATATATTGCATACTTTATGTTGACAATATGAAGCAGTTTATTGTAATCTATAATAAACTTAGATTTTTTTTTTTCTTGAGCTGTTTTATACTTTTTGCATTTTATTGTTGCAAATGAGGACTGAGCCTGCATTCAGCTGTTGCTGTTCCAGCCTGGCGTAACCCTACCAAAGTAACTGAAGCATTGTTACTGAGTACAGACCGTAGGTTTGTACATTTGCAAGGCATCTGGAAATTTTGGTGGATCAGTGCCAAACCCATAACTCATGGTTATTGCTTTCATTATGTGATGATTTTATGACATATTCCATTTTCATAACAGCAGTCTTTTAAATGCAAGTGTCTGGGAACTGATACATTTCTGTCCCTAACCTTTGTTCACTGCTACCTTGGGTGAGGGTGTTTTATTGGAGACCAGGTAAAATGTATTTGTTTGAATCTAGTGCTTGATTATGACAAACTTCTAGCACTTTAGCTAAACAGTTTAGGCATCTGAGTCAGCTTCCAAGACAGGACTGAGGGCATCATAACGCTTCTGATCTTAAATCAGAAAATAACATGAAAGACTGAACCATTCATTCACTGAAAGACTAATATAGTCTCCTTAATATCATTTTCCTGGGAATATCAGTGTTCCCATTTGAAATGAGCACATCAGAAAAATGGAATGAAACAAGTTGTATTACTTTTTTTATACCTCTGGCTGTCTTTAGGAGTATAAAGTAACTTAACAGATATTTGATGCTTTGAATATTGGTAGTGTTAACCCTAGGTCTGAGACAGGATCATTTGCTTTCATTTGACACATGGGTTTATGCACTTAGGGTTTCAGAAATTACCAAATTTCACATTTGAATTATTAGACATGACTAAACATTCTGTTTTAAAGAATAAGCTAAAGAAGCATAAATAGTGATTCAATAGAAGGCATGGAATACTTTTTTTGTCATCTTGGCAAGTTCTACAATAAAATGTGTATAATTTCTTTGGAAGTTAGTTGATACATGTGCTAATTAGGTTCAGAAATAATGATTCATTATCTGTTCAGGCTTTCAGTTTTTCTGCCCCTACTTTGATTATTAGATGTCCAAAGAGGCTTCTTTTGAAGGCTGGTTCAGCATACTGGAATTGAAGCAATTTGGTTTTTCCAAAAATGACCTCTCAACCCAGAATGTCCTGCTTCCCTCCAGTCATACCCCAAAGTAAAAAAGAATGTAGCTCCTAGTTTCTTTTTCTTCTGCCTCCAATTCAGTTGTGTCCTATCTTCTTCATTCTTAATGACTTCCTCCTATTGTTCTCAATCTGCTCCAGGTTATTCTGTCTATGAACAAAATAGGTAGATTATTCCTCAGAAAGCTCTTTTCTCTGATGGGAGAGAATAATTGGCTTCCTGCCCAATAGTTTCACTGGTGATATGTCATTAGTGAGGTGAGATTCAGATCAAGGCATGATGAGTACTGCTATGTCCTCCTCCTGACTGGCTTTGCCCTTCATAAGAAGTGCAACACCACCTTATATAATTGTCCTGCTGATGGTCTAAGTCGTTCCTACTGAATCATATTCCAATGATCATCCTGGACCAAAGTATCTGACTAGTCAGTTTTCAGAGAATCTTTCTGTTACTGGTTTATGGAATTCTCCACAGTTCCAAATCAGTATAGTTGTCCTAAGGCAGTTGTATCTGCAATTTGATCTCTTATATAGTTTGATGATGGATTGACGTACAAAAAGATACCACGCAAACCTAATTTTCCAGTCAAGAAAAAAATCCACTCATTTGGGATTTTATCCAAGATAAAATATTTGCACCTGGAAGGTTGTGTTTTGGTCCCCACTACACAAAACGGGCATGGACAGGCTGGAGAAGGTCCAGCACAAAGATGATCAAAGGACTGGGAAGCTTGCCAGGTGAGGAAAGGCTGAGACTGCTGGCTTTGTTCAGTCTTGAGAAAAGAAGACTTAGGGGAGACTTTAGCACCGTGTTCCAGTGTTTAAAGGATGGCTACAAAGAAGATGGAGACTCCCTTTTTACAAGGAGTTACATGGAAAAAATGAGGAGTAAAGTTATAAATTACTCTGGTGGAGATTTCATTTGGATACAGAAGGAATATTTTTCCCAGTGAGGTCAGGCATTGAAATAAACTGCAAAGAAAACTGGTGGATTTACCCAACGTTGGACACCTAAGATTCAGTGGAAAGATGCTGGGTCATTTTGTCTAGACTGTGCTTTTGACAAAGTTGGAACAGTTGCTTCCTGAGTTCCCTTCCAACATGTTATTCTATGTTTTTATGGTTCTATGGCAATTCAGATTGAGGCTCCAACAAGGAACATCAGACAAAACTGGATTGAGAAAGTTCATTCCAGAACAGGTTTGACTGGGGCATCTTTGGTTTAGAGGTTTATTAACCAACTGATGGGATGGACCAGGTCTCTGCTGTGTAGCTTTCAGTTGTTCCTGGTCAGCTGTTTGGTACTGCTTCCTCAGCAAACATGCAGTCACTTCTTGTAGAAATTCTACACTCCTCAAAAAAAATTAACCAGGTTTTTTATATTGTGGTATGTGGAAATCAAAATGCTTTGGAGTCCTCAATAAATGAGTTATCGCATTTCTGCCTTCTTTGAGCCTCCTAAAGTCTGTTTCAACCTAAATTATTCCATGCATCTGGGAGTGTAGAGTCCATGAATATTAGTTGAGTGTCAAGACTGTTGAGAATGCCTCAGCTCCATGGGTTACTTCACAGTAACTCCATCCCATAGTATGCTTCTTCTGTAATTCCTGTGCACAGGAATCACAGGTGAGCTTTTCTCACCTCCTTTGTATATGTGTCCCAAGAAAGAAAACAGAGTATTTCCACTGCATCCAGCAAAATTTCACCTATCTTTGAAGGTCTGAGTTGACTCTAGCCCTTCAAATTTGCTAAATCCTACCAATAAGACTGTGTGCCTGCCAGCTGGCAATCAGATGTACAAGTGAATAGAACTCATTAGCAGGGACTGGTTGTATTTGGAGATGGACTTGCTGTGTACATATCCCACACATAGCTGCAGCTAGATTCCAACCTCTGGACCTTTGGCAGAGTAAGGCAGGAGCATTGTCTGCCAAGTCAGACTGCAACTCCCCACTCAGCAAGTTAGAAGCTGTGCCAAACATGCCTTACTGTGAAGCTAAGTATGATACAAATTATGTCCTAGTACTCTCATACCAGTTAGTCCACCTGAAAAAGTGGAACACATTCACTAATATTGTTTTTCTACACAGTTGTATTTACAGTTTTGCAACATCTGACATTTTGATGGAGGGAGTTGATTAAGGTCCAAAGGTACTGCTTCATATCACATTTAATCAAAAGTTCCACTCAGAAAAATTTGTCTCTTGATCATATTCACATAAAAATAACTTGGGTTAGTAATCACTATCTTAGATGAATTCATGTTTTCAATAGTTTAAGTTGAAATGAGCATAAATAACCTGGAGTTTTCTATTAGCAGGTCTATTGGTATAAACAAAATATCCTTTTTTGTTTAGAATTCTGGATTCACTTTTTTTTTCACTTTCAAGCACATCCTACTTGTGCTTGAAAGAAGATTAATTCATGCCAGAGTCTCTTCTGTATTGCACTGTTTTAAATTAACTTTATAGTTGCAAATCTCTAGAGAATTGCTATTTGTCCTGTGAATTAATTCCTTTCTACTAATGGTTAGTTAAAGATTCATCTATGAAACAAGGGAAGGTTCTATAAAGAAGAAATAATAGATGTGAAACAGATATTTGGCAAAGAACATTAGTGCTCATTCCTTTTCCCAATTGCTTTTTCTTAGGATTTCATGAGTGATAGATTATGTGGCTGCTCACAGATTTTTAGCTATATTGTGGAATGCCCTTTACTGGAAAACTTTAAGTGAGATTAGCAAAACTGCTGGTACACTTGATCTTGCCTCAGTATGGGAAAATGAACTAAATGACCCTGTGGATTTCTTTGCTAATGTGTTTCTATCCTGCTTTGTGTGCCCAGGATTCTCACAACTCAGATTTTTTTGTAAAAAGCTGTGCTATGCTACATTTAGTTAGCCTAAACTGGAAATAAAGTAGATCTGCTAAGAATTTTATCCATTTCTGTTTCTCCTATCTGAGTTTAAGAACTTCTATTTCCCTTCAGCTTTAAAGAAGTGAAACAAGAGAGAAGTATAATTTAGAGCCTTTTTATTGGCAGAAATCTTGCTCACAAATGCTTTGCTCTGTAAATTAAAGGTCAAGAGGATTTTAAACTAGGATGTTCCTTGCCAACAGTGCAATTTAGGAAGCAATTATTTGTAGCTAATACGGTTTGGGACAGATGCCATCATTAGAACAATGAGACTTTTCCCTTGATTTTGACCCAGTAAACATTCTGTTATGAAGCTATGTAACAGGACATATGGACATTAGGTAAATGAAGAAAGAGTTTGAGAATGGAAATCTCTGAATTGATATCTGTATCGTGATACAGATTTCAACTCAAATTGAATCTGGGACTGAGAATAAAGACTTCATTTATGATTGCTGAAGACTTATGAGGTTGTTGGAGGTCAACAGAACTGTGGTGTTATGATTTACATAAAAGTATAAAAGCAAAGCAATTACTTTAATCCATTGTTCAAAGCAAGCTATTATGTCTACCTAGTTTAAATTAATAAACTGTGACGTAGTAGAAAACAAAGACATTTTCAGACATGTTTTACTTGCTAGCAAAGTAATCTCCAACTATATATTGCTGCTTTAATGCTTTTCCAGAAATTCAGCCTAATCACTAAAAGTTTAGTTTCCCAAGAAACTTTTTCTAAATACTGGCTTCATAAAAGCAAATAGAAATTATATTTTTTTTAAATGCTACTATTTTTTTTAAATGCCTTTTTTATCTGAAGAAAGCTACTTTGCACAGTTATGAGAAACAATATATGGTCGCAAGAGGTAAAGTTTTAATATAACTTCATTTTTGCAGCATATTCGTTGGAAAATGTTAAAATTTTTTCTGCATTTATGGTCAACTGTGCACAATGAAGAAAAATTATTAATATTTTTCCTGCTTTTTGCTCTGATATTGGTGGTAATTCCAACTGAAAGGAAGATGCATTTGCAAAACAAATGTGGTTAAATGTGTTTCAGCCACACAGTTCCTATTGTATCTCCTTAAAGAGTCCTGTGGAATGGCCAGTGTCCAAGGACACAAAAAGACGTAAAACATCTGTTCCAACATAAATATGGAAAACAACTTTAGGAGACATTTGTGTCTATTAGCATCAGCTGTGTTACATTTTTTAAACTTAGTGTAAGTTCTAGTGTTCTGAACAAAGCCAGGGTATCTAAAATCCTGTTCTTCTGAAAGAGCAGAACAGAAATAGGACAGAAATGAAACAATAAAAAAAATAGCTGCAAAAAGAAGGCCTGTGATCATACGTAAATACTGGAATAATGATTTAAAAAAAAAATAAAAAAATTAATGATGCTACACACAGATCCCAGAAAAGCTGGACATATCTTGTCAAAAACTATAATGATTTATTATCTTCAGGATCTATCTGGGTGTTTCTTAAAATAAAATTTGAACTGTGATTGCATACACATCATTAAGAAGGAGTATGTTTAGCTGCATTTTTTTCCATTTATAGCATTATGTTAAAGATTTTTGCCTAAATGCACTCCACTCTATTGATGCTTTTATCCAGTGAAGGAAGGCTCACATACTTCGAATACATAAAAGAACAAACAGTCTCAATTACTGAGATTATGCTTAGTCTGTCCAACAAAAATGCTGACTTCAGTTACAAAAATTAACATTTACCATATTTTAAGCCTAGATAAGACTTCAAAAATAGCTACAGAAATTGGTAACTTGGTCCCTCTGTGTGGGAAGATTCTGCTGGATAATCCTGTGGAAGGCAAAAATAGTTGTAGGCTTTATTGTGCAAGTTTGGTGCTTGGTCCAGGTAGGTGAAATCATGATGTCCTTAGCCAAGGGACATTTTCAGTGATCTCTTCCAGGCACAAACCCAGAAAAGCAGAGTCAATACATCATCTACACCTTCTTTATTAATTCTTTACACTGGAGATTATGTTTGGAAATAAACTCTTTATTCCCTGTTGTTTGACAGAGCTTGAATGCCTGACTGGTCAAATTAAGATGAGGCATTGTAGACCAGGCTCTGTCTGAAAGGTTAATCAATAGAAACAGAGGTCTCTGGTAGAAAAAATACTGTTTCAGAAAAAGAAAATGGAGTATTGTAATTGTTTTGTTCTACTTCAATAACTCTGTGTTTCATGGCTGTTATCAGCAAAGAGCAGATGGAAAACTGAGTCATGGATCAAAGGTATATCACACTCTATAGGAATTCAAATTTTCTGTTTTACAAGAAATTAAACTAATAACTATAAACTTTAGACAGAAGCACTGAAAAAATGTGTAAATACACCAAAACAGAAATGTGAAAGTATAATGTCTCCTCCAAATGCATTTTATTGTTCCCTCTGAAAGCAAGATATTTAAAATGGCTTAGCTTCAAAGCTCTATTTTTCATTATTGTGGTTTATTGCCCACAATTAGCTGTTTCCAAAGTCCATTCAAATCTCTTGTGTTCTTTGACTACTCCTACAGACTGTGAAAGAAATTATTGCCTATTGTGGATCATTAAGTTTTATATTTGGTTTGCTATAGGAAAAAATATTAACAGTATCTCCTGCTGCCTACTGTTCTTACAGCAGGAAAGATGGAGACGTGTGTGGACTGCCTCTGTGCTTTACTGAAGCCTTAAAAGACATTTGTTTGATAAGTTGCAAGAGAACTGATGTGATACCTGAAGAGCTACCATGTGCATTTCTGACAGCTGCTCCTGTAGCTGACAGTTTACATTGACCTTCTCTGCCAAATATTTTGCTTGGTCCCTGCTCTCTGCAAAAATGAAAATATGATAGTGGAATGGAAGGGAAAGTCTTCTATGACTCAAGTATTTTTTCAGTCAGTTCACTGTGCATGGGATTCATCTTACCTGATTTCTGTTTTCAACAGTGTCACCTAGTTCCTTTGGATGCCTATATGCTGGCGTGAATTAGCAATTTAAAGGCACAGTTCAGTTGATCTGTTCTGAATATCTATTTTATCAATGTCTGGGTGGCTTAGCTATAAGGTTGTAGTGTCTGTGTTTCAGCTCCTAATATTTGATCAGATGAAACCTATCTTCTGTAATTTATATCCTGAGCAATCTGGTTAAAATGTGTTTAACTAAAACAAGTCATGCAAGCAAAGTTACGTGAGTCTCGTGCAGAGGAGGTAGGTAATGTGGTACGGGCTCCTTTAGCAGGATGTTGGTTGCATTCATTAGCACATGAAATTCATGTAGTTCAAACCTGATGTTGTAACTCTTGGTACCACTTGGCGACTACTGAGTATCTGATGATGGATGTTCAGGCTTGAAGACTTACAGGGTGTGGTCTGCATACGTGTACTTGAGCAGAATGAAAGCATTTGATCCTAAGGGATTGGACCTGTCTTGGATCTGGCTCTTCACCCACTGAAAATTCCTAAAACTCTTAAAAATACAGAGTCAGGTCATTATAGAGGTAACATGATTTTTTGCATAAAGGTTTGTTTTGGAAAAGGAAGTGAAAGAAGACAAAATGGGGCAGGGGGTAGGAGAAGACAGGTGATGACAGAAATTGAGCAGAGAAACCACTTTTCCAATAATCACTTTATTTGAAAGTATAATTTCATTACCATTTTTTACTTTTTCTTTATATGGTTGAGGTTTTACCCTTCATCCAGTGTTTTATCATCTGTTATAAATTTAATGTATAATTTAAATAAATGATAGAAAAATAAACCCACTAGTGATAAGAATGAAGGCTCTGTCTCTATGAAATAAAAATTCAGTGTTCACTTCTCACCTTATAAAGTTATGAAGCTTTGGTCCAGTCACATACTTTTGTGATTGTTCCCTACCTTTAGGTGTGAAAGTCATTATTAGTTGTCAAAAGCTGTTGAAATATAAAAGCTGATCTGTAAATACTACTATTTGCTCTTATTATTTTGCAATAGAATATTATGAACAGCAAAGCAAATTAACATATAGTACAGAAGTTAAAAAACGCAGTTTTTATTCTTTTGAGTTTTCAAGTTTCTGCCTGCCAAAAACGCTCCTTCAAAAATGTCCATTAATCCTAAATAACAACTTAGAAAGGAAGTAAGGACCATCTGGAAATGTCTCTTTCATGGAAAGAACAAAGAAATGTATGGTGTCTAAGACATAGATTTCTGTCAAAATGGAAAGAGCACATCATATACTTTATTTTGGATATAGTTTTGACCCTCTCATTTGCTGAGCAAATGCTTGACTTTAAGAAGCTTGGAAACTTAATTAATAGTAATAAGGACCTGGATCAAGTTCATTCCTCTTGATAGGAGCATTCTATTTGCATCAGCTCTTCATGGGAGCATTTCTGTTAGGAGGATTCTTACAGTAATTTCTGTCTGTGGCAGATGGGCATTATCCTGGTTCCTCCAGAAGGCTATTAAATTTGGCACCATCCAAATCCACTTCTGAAGCTACTACTGTCCATTCTTTGACTCAAAATGGCTTCAGCTGTAGTGGTATAAGTTACCAGACCTTGTTAAGCCAGAATCAAAGAATCCACTTACATGCCAAGATATGAATGACACAATACTCTTGGGTCAATGGGTTATCTCTGTCATAAAATATTACAGTTAAAAAATTAAGACAACTTGGTATTTTGTAGTCATCCTAAATTTGTCCAGATTTCCTTCAATTCTCTATGTTTCTAGTGTGTTTGAAGACTCTTAGAACAAAATGAAGGTGTTGATGCCTGTTTAAATCTAAGCATCTCTCTCAGATGCCTAAACTGGATCATTAGTCCTTCAGAGTCGTCTCAGTCCACTCAGTAAAGAGAATGGAGAAAAGTAATCCTTCAGAGAATGAGGTGGAGAACCTAACAGATGCCATCACAACATTACAGAAAACAGCTCTTCTTTAAGTCAATAGCAACCCAATCCTTCTCCTTCTCAATGATTAGAGATAAGGATCACTTTTAAAACCAGGATTATAGTTTAGGTGATAGTGGTAAAAAAGACATTCACTGACCTTGTACTCTGCCTTTCCATAATTTTTGTAAACTGTCTTGCAGCTTCAGAAAAGACCTGTGAGTTTCCTGCATACTCTCTGTGAAAAGGGACTCTTACAATAAAGACACTACAGAAAGAAGTCTCTGTTCCTGTAACACCACTTTCTGTAACCAGGAACTGAAGTGGTTCTTCCTATGAAGTGCTGAGTATTTTGTTCTCAACCCAACAAAGTATTAATATGAGTGCTCAATCTTAATTGTGTGATCCTAAAGCAGGAAAATATGAATGGGAAACTATGTCCATTTCCCTAATGGTGGAAGCAGAACCTGATATAAATGAATACATGTTTTGAGCTTTGTATTGCTATAATTATCTTATCTTTATAAACCAGAACTGATAACCAGTGACTGATAGCCAGTTAATTGTGAACTTCAATTAAGTGCTGAATTACAGCTCTTTTTTCAGTTGAAGCTGCATAATATCAATGTAGGTTGTAAAACAGTAGTAACAACAAATACAGTATTTAATCTTCAGTCATTCAAATAAAACTTCATTGCAACAAGTAAAGTGCAGCTGATAAAATTAGATATATTTTTGTCTCATAGAAAAAAGATTTTTATTAGTTTGCGTTTGGATGTTATTAAATATATGAAACCTAAAGTGGAGCATAATTCCCAGGCCAGATGAACCCCTAGTTTAGAGTTGGTCATTTCTTATGCCACTGAAGAATTGTTTTACTTAAACCATTAATTTAACTCACATCAATCAGTTCATAAAGGATTTGAATTTGCATCTCCTACATCTCAGCATTTCTCATGAAAATTATGGAATCATCAGATTGTTAAATTTGGAAAAGACCTCTTAGATTATCAAGTTCAGCCATCAACCTATCATCACCACTGTTCACCAGTAAACCAAGACCTTCAGTGCCACATCCACACATTTTTTTGAACGCTTCCAGGTATGGTGACTCCATCACTTGCCTGGGCAGCCTGCTCCAATGTTTGACAATTCTTTCTGTGAGGAAATTTTTCCAAATGCCTAATTTAAACCTCCCTTGTGCAGCTTGAGGCCATTTCCATCAGGCTCATAGACATTACAGAGATGTTTCAGTTGTGTTTTCTGCTGGACTTAGTCTAGCATTTCCATATCATTCCCAAGGTATTTACTAATCAGCCTTTCCTGGCAAAACTAGAGGAATGCCCAGTCTGAATTGGAAAATCAGCACCATCAGGTTTCCTACAAGTGTGTGAAGGACAAGCTACACCATAGGAAGCCCTCAAGGCACTTTTGGCCTGCAGCAGTTGCCTCAGGAAGGAAGGCTGAGGGAGGTAGTCTATTTTAATCCAGAATGCACAAGGTTTCCATGAGAGTTTGTCACAGCTTTCCTGTGGAAGAGGAAGTTGACAAGAGGGATCCAGGCTCATTATGGAAGAGCTTCACAGCAGAATAAAAGCTGATTGTCATGAGTTGAAACAGGCCAGTTTCTGGCTGGGAGTATGTAGGGGAACATTTCTTTCTTTGTGATTCAGTCTGCACAGTGGGGTTGGGCAGGGTCCATTCTTGGAGGTCTTCAAGCCCAGAATAGCAAAGAAATCTGAACAACCTGGTCTGATTTAATAGCTGAGACTGCACAGAGCAGGAGTTTAGATTACAGACCTCCTGAGGTTCTTTCTAAGTGGAATGATTTTGTGATTCTGTGAACTGTATGGAAGACTATGGACACTTTTGAGGAGGGTAAAACAAACCTGATGTGCTCTTTGACTGTAGCAAATTGTTATGATGTGAAAGATTCAAAGCTATATGTGTTTGCTTATATTAATGATTAGATGTGCCTTTTTGTTTTGAAATTCTATGATTTGGCATTTGAAGTACATTATAGAATTTATAAAATATGAGGAGTGTTACAACTGTAATATATAAAATACAGATGAACATACCACAGCCTCAAGGTAACCCATCTCTTGTTTAATAAGCCAGAAATACTTGTGGAAGTGTCATAGTATTCTAGAGTGCTTCATTGTGCAAACAGATCTCTACTCTTTGTTGACAGATGTGGAGCAAAAATATGTGGTTAGACAACCCCTTGAACACTGCACGTGTGGGTGTTGCAGGCAGCAAATTATTCCAGACAAAATTGCAATAAAGCTATGATCAGCTTGCTTCTAGTTCATCATTTTTCTGACAGTGTATCATGATATGACACGGTATTTTTTTTTTTTATACATTACATCTGTGTGAGGAAAGCTTCAAATTAAGGATCTTATATTTCAGAAAAGGACAAACAGACCTGAAGAGCTGCTCTGTTGGAGAAAAACATATTTATGAGTTGTATCTAGTAGGGTGCAAACACGAGCATTCGGGAAAATTATACTTTGCTTTAGCTCCTGGCATTTGCGACATTCAGTATTAAGCATGGTGAAACAACAGGAATTACTTTTGTAACTTGCTGTATTTGCTGTTTAGAGGTACTTGTTAGTCTTATGCACCTTTGAAATAATTGCACTCAACAGCTGACACCGAAGTCAGTCAGAAGACAGGGAGAAATATCTTGGGGAATGTCCAACTTCTTGTAAAAACTGGTTATGAGTAGCTCACTGTCAGTGGACCACCAGCACTCATAAATAACTATAGCACAGCTTTTGTTTGGCTTTAACTCAGAACTAATTTCACTGCTTCAGTAAGTTACTGGATGGTGAGAAAGGCAGAATAGGACCAAGAGAGCTTTTTTTGCTTTACATGAAAGGTCTTACAGCACATTTAAGTCTCATTTAATCATAGAACCATTAAGGTAGGAAAAGATCTCCAAGATCATCAAATCCAACCTTCATTTACATGAACCTTCACTTTTGTGTTCTGATACAGTGAAGAGGTTTATGCTGTTTATGCAGGAGGAAGTGGGATCATCCCTAAGACATGGAACTTGGCAATGTGAACCATTTGGAATCTCTGCATGTCTGGGATTTCATAGCTGCATTGAGGTCTTTTGTTGGACCTGTGTATCTTTCCATTCCCCACTGTACTAGCTGATGAAGTTCATCAGCCTAGAAGGAGCTTATTTAATCCCCACAATCACTAATGTGGTGTTCTATTAAGATCAGTCTTTGTATGGATATTTTGCAGTGCATAATTGTAAGCAAGATTTTATCTACTACATGTTTTCTTTGAAGTTCACTAGTATGAAAACAGTAATGGAGTGCTTTCAGACTAGCAGACAATCTTGAGCTGTTTTCTCCTATGTTATTCTTTCAACGCTGTAGGATAGTAGGTTAAATATTGCAAAATGGAGGAATTTCAAAGTATTTCCACACATTTTTTTAGCAGTTTAAAGCAATTATTTAAGCAATTCTATTAAATTGCCATAACACAGCACATCTAGACAGCCATATGTCCTAAGAAAATAATTTATTATTTGTTAAACCCATATTCTTCTTTCACCTTTCCCTTTTCTGACCTTCCCTCAAGATTTCTTATTGTCCTTCTCATGTTGGTAACATGAAAAAATAATTGGAAAAAGACAAGAAGATCTTAAACATTAATACTTTCCTATAAGTATCCTCCTCTGATTCAGTCAAGCAGAACTGCCATTTTTATGAGAGAAAGGGTTATTAGCAGATTAGTGGGTGGATCTGCACAGCAAAATTACTCCACATCTGTGTAATCCTATAAAAAAAAAAAATACAGTAAAGTTTATACAGTATCTACTGTTGTCAGATAATAAAAAGGCTGTAAAAAGGATGTGGAAGGAAGGAATTAAAATTAAGTAAAAGCAAGATGACAACATCCTTGCACTAATACTTAATTTAACTTTTCTTAAATTTATATAATGCATTATATAAATTTATTAGATAAATTAAAATTATTAGATAACAGTATACAGTAGATAATGGAACCTAATACATGCTTTATTATAAGACACTGTAATCTAATATTTGTTGGAATAGATCCTTTCTATTATCTCAGTCCTTTTGTTGGTAGTATATCCTCTAAGTCTGATTTAAACTGGAAATATTTTAGTTTTCTGCAACAGCCTAGTCTGCTGTAGGGCCAGAGTCTCAATGTCCACAGTAAGCTCTTGCAGCTCCTTGCCACATGGAAGACATCTGGCACTGGAGAGAATCTGGTCTGTGTGATTGGTTCAAGATTTGTAGGGCTTTTTGTGGGGCTTTTTTTAATACTGGGAAGATACTGCATAAAATTCTTGTTCAAGATAGCTATTATCTTACTGAGGAAGCGTAAGAAGATGAAAAATAGATGGTTAAAAACTAAGAGTATGGGAAGGTCCAGAGTGATGCATCGGCTTGACTAAGGCAAAAATATTGAAACTGTAAGATAATATTCAATCCATTATTTTAGAGCTGCTCAGCGAGCATTGCTTATAATCAAATAATCCTTTCAATCAGGAAGACAATGTGAGTTATAATGTGTGGGGGTTTGCTACAGGATGTGAATGTATCCATGCCAACTCCGCTGAAGAAAAAACTTACTCCATATCTCCAGAAAGATGAATTTACTGTAATTAATTTTATTAGTGGACAGAAGAAATTTAAACACTAAACACTTCACTGACTCCAAATACTTACAGAAGGTGGAGGAGTCCCTAGCTCTACAGAGAGTTATTTCATTGAAGTGCTGAATTTTGGTGAGCGAGTTCCACCTGGGCTGGGAACATTGCCCACATCGAAGTGTAGCCTCTGTCCTTACAAGAAAAACAGTAGTTAACATGTTTCTAACATCTCAGTGGAAACAACCTGAGTCACTTTGATTCATTATGTTTGTTGTGCTACCCTGAGTGCTTTATCTGCCTCCTCTTTGCTCCCCAGACCTGAAGTAAATCACAGAAATCTTCCAGATGTCTTCCTATAAGGAGAGTGAATTTCTTTCTGAAAGTATTTGTATAGCTCAGGGGAAAATCAGTGTCCAATAAGATTTTATTAACTGCCTTAATTCCTTGTTGAGGGAGCCTAAATTTTTATTTTTAAGGGTTTGTTTTTTTTTTCTATTTCCACTATGTCCCATCTCTGTGCTAATGTGATCTCAATATTTAGCAATGCAAGAATTCAGCTCAGCATCACCTACCAAACCTTGTGCAATAGAATAGTCATGAAGCATGTTACTCAGTTTTCAGAAGTAGTTGGTTTTTTTGAGGGAGGCCTTGTTCAACTAATGACTGCTTGATTAGTTAAGCTGAATGAAAAGTATATGTAGTAAATTACTGCAAGAAGGCTGTTAGAGAGCATGGAAAATTCTAACTTCAGCCTGCTTATTTGGCACTAACTGCATGCAATCTGTTTCTGCCCATGTGTGAGAGCTACCTGCATGCAGTCTGCTGTTCAGTGAGCCATCAAGCTGTAAGCCTGCTTTTTCAGTCTGTTGTGCACCAGAAGGCAAGTCTTTAATCAGTATTTTTTAAAAGAGATCACGGTTAGTAAAAATCCATTATATTCACTTCTGTGATTATAGAAGCCAGTGTGCTGCAAATCTGCTGGAGTCAATTTCAAACCTATTAGTTTAGAAAATAAATCACTACATGGCTAGATTTTTTAGGTGTTCTAGGAAAACAAACTTGCCTTACTCTTGTCTCCCAGCTGTGTATATTAAATTAATATCTGGGGATATGTGAAATTTAGTGCTGGCCACAGCTATTAGAAATCAATTAAAATATTCTAACTTCAAGGCTCTTTTGAATGAAATACTTAATGATTTTCAAAATCAAATTTGTCCTTCATGCCATCATTTTTTTTATGGTAAGCCACAGTGCAGTATAAAGGAAACATAAATGATAACCAGATTCTGTCTGTAAATGTATTTATCTTTTGTGTTTTGATACAGTCTCCGTCATGAGTGTTTTCCAAGAAACTTTAGTCTCAAATGATGTTGCCTTAATTCCTCTTAAGTAATTTTATTTTTACCAAAGCTTTTAACTGAAGAGGAAAAAAAGAGAAAAAAAGCATCACTTCTTAAATCTTCCCGTTGTCAGACTCTCTTGAAAATAAAGTCATAGTCATCCTTTCTGCAGTACCATGGGCTTATACAGAATGTTCCACATATAAGTTACAGAGTTGTGGATGGCGTTGGATGGACACCTATCCATGCACTGCTCATGTGTCACAGACATTTGAACAGATACTTTCTCTAGTGTCATTTATACATTCTTAGTTTTAGTCCTCACATTTTGTAGTGTAGGCAACAATGCTCTAAACTTTACATCAGTAATAGACTTTTCATAATGAATTTGCTGGTTACAGTTAGGAAGATTTGTGTAAATGCTCTCTATCTAAAAATATACTTTCTCAAGGACTTTTGGCTCACTTCAGCAAACAACCTAAAGTTTTAATAAGAGAAGGGTCTGGTCTTTGGCCAGAAAACCTCAAAGATTGTTTCTTTATCAGAGATGGGTCCTTTACCAAAGGTCACTTTAAAAACAGAACCAAATACAGACAGGTAAGGCAGCTGCTTGCAAGACTGCCAGGCACTCTGACCTGCCTCCCACTGAGCTGCTGGGAAAGCTTAAGGTGTAGGGATCACCCCTGCCCAGAATCGTTCCATGGCAATGAGCACATGCACATTTCAGGTGCCTCTTTTCTTCTTGGCACCTTTCAGATGAGAAGCATTAGTGCATGAGATGGCCTTCCACAGAAAATATGTCCCCAGGCTCAAGTGTGACCCAATGGCACTGCCTTGTGTCCCCTTGTGTCTGTATATAGTTGGGTGATGTTTTTCAGTTCATGCCTGAGCAGACAAGCCACTTGGAACACACTTACCTGTGAGCATGAGTAGGTCCTTTCACGAGGGATATTGTTGTCTGAAGTGGAGGGTGTTTGGCTCTTGGGAACTGACTCAAATGAATAAAGTGTTCCACATGACTGCTCTGAGGATCTGACCCTGTCTGTTCCCTGGGACACCATTAAAGACAGCCAGCATCAAAGCCCATGGCTGCTCTGCAGACATGTGTCAGTGCAGACTGTAAATGTATAAAGGGAAATTCCTCCTGTTGCCCACACACACAAGTGTAATTTCCTTTAGAGTGAAGCTTCCTTGCGTATGTAGACTCTGCCTTTACGTGAAAGGGAGGAACTCACAGGTTTTTTTGGCATGGCCTGGGAAAACAGTTTTAGAAGTCTTCTACCTGATGTTTCTGAGCCTATATTAATGGCTTTCTCAATATTCCCCAGACCATGTGTAGCTGTGATGTGTATTCCAATGCATACTACGCCATGGAGAACTGAATTTCTGTATAAAACAGTGTGTGCAGTAATTCCTTAAAAAAAAAACATTTTAATTTGCCCTGAAGCCAACATTACGTACATTACATTACATTTTGAAAGCTTGCCTTCAGTTTATCCATGGTTTACTAATACCTTTTCAGCCCTTTGGGATCCTTTAATCTCACTTGAGAAAGTTAAGAAAAATTAGAATAAGAGAGGAAATACTGAAATTCTTTTTTTTTTTCCTTTGTCACATAAAGGAAGCAAAAGCAACAGAATTAGTGTTCATATTGAACTGATCTTGCAGAAATCTGTTCTTTTGCAACCTGTCAGTCACCAGACTTGCTGTTCATGATTAATATTTTGCTAAAAAAAATCAAAGTTACATTCCTTTTCTGATGTTCAGGTAATGTCGAGGAGAATCCAGGGCAATCAGCTGGAGACAGAGAGAGATTAAGGGATCCAGAGTTCTAGGGAAACAGAACATGTCCAAGCAGTGTAACTAGGCTCATTATATACTGTGGAGGGAGTGTTAGTGAGATAAGGCTTGCAGAGAAAGGTTTAATATTTTTTCTAGTAGAACGTTGGATATAAATGGGGGGAAGAAAGCACACACACACACACACACAATTGGGTACACCCCGTTGTAAAACTTGAAATAAGAGTTCAGTTTGTAAATCTTGAGAAGATTCTCTGCACACCAGCACAATGATTAGGGTGTCAGATATATTCTGTCACAGATGGTGATATGGAAAGGAGGGTATCCTGGATTAACTTTTCTCTGGCAGTTATACATCCAGTGTTAGGTTACAGCAGAACCTGTCCACTTTGAATTGCCACATGATCTCTCAGGGATCTCAGTACCTACTTCAGTCAGTCCTTTCTCACACAGCAGTTGTCAGGGATCTAGTGGTGCTCCCTGCATCCAGTTTCAGCCTGTGTTCATTATACACCCATTGACTATGGACAGAGTGGTTTCAAGGCTCTTTACAAGTAAACATTTAATTGTGTGTACAAAGCAAATGCAACCAGCTTCCTTGGGAGCACCTGGGACAGAACTGACCAGAATATCCTGTAGCCCCTAATTGGAGGGAAAACATTGGGAGCTTGAAGTGAAATCTCTGCTGCCAATCAGTTCAAAGAGAGACTTTAAACTGTGTTTTCTACATCACAGGGAAATGTTCTACCAGGGAAATACCAACTAATGCATTATGCACTGCACGCTCCCAGTAACGTGTTCTGAGAACACTTATTAGATCAAGTATTGTTGGCAAAGGGATTTTTAAACTCTGTTAGTGATGAAGGGGCTGACTTACATATCTTTGTGAGCTGTGGGTGGCTTTGCCTATGCTCAATACAAGAAAATTAGGCACTTAGGAGGATGGTGATAACTGAATGAGGGTTTTGAGATGATACATTGCAAGGGTAAATAGTGATAGTAAATCCAAGATACAGAAAATAAGAGGCAGAGTTGTGAACTGGACTCAAACATTCTAAATCTCTCCTTCAAATTCTAACCTTGGCATGCCCCAGGCCCTAAATAAAAAGTTAATAAATGTACTTCACCATCTAAAGGATTTCATGCTAGAAATGAGAAAGAAGTGCTTTTGTTATGTTATACCCTGAAACACTGAGTTCATATCTCCAAGCCTTGCTCACTGGACCAAGTCCTAGGATAATATGTTTTTTCAATGCATTGCATTCATTGTCAGAGTACTTAAATTTAAGAAATCATGAAGAAACGGTAATGCTTTTAAACTCATTCTTTCTGTCATCCCTTTTCATACTTTTTGAAAGTAGTAATAATTTTTCAGTCTGAGAAGTTCTGCTGTGTTTGTCATGGCTGTGATATAAAGGTCCTAGCCAAAAATCAAGGTACAAGGCTGGAACTGAAGTACTTCTTGCACATAGGAGGCTTAGAGTATAGATCTCTCTGCACTGTGATGTGTGAATGTCATATACCCTGAACATGGAAGGGTAGAAATTAATACTCTTTATAAAAATATGTGGGATTTTTACCTAATTACCAGCGAAAAAAGTCAGGGTCACATCAGCACTTTATTGAGAGACCCATAATAATTTCTTTGGCTATCACTTAAAACATTTACTTTTTGCACTCTCAAAGTATATGGTTTTATCAAACTATTCCTCATTTTTAGATAGGGGACTTGGCAAAATTCAAGTCAGTTCATATCCAGAGCTTGTACTTAAAGAGATAGATGTAGAGAAAAGGATAAAATAGGAATTGAAAACTGATGCAGCTTTTAAAAGTCTCCAGGTCAATTACAATATCACTTTTTAAACTAAAAAAACCAGCAGAACATAAACAGCAAAATGCCTCTTTTTGTCTGATATTCCTTGTTCCTGTTTTATCTTCCTTTTTAGGGAGGAGGAAATACTAAATTCTTTTAATTCCTCTTCTTTCTTGCTTTGTGTACTTTGTTTAGAAAGCATACAATCTGGAAATCGTCACTGTTTTTGCTTGGGAAAAGCTTCATGAGGAAAACATGTTCACTAAGAAAGCACTTGAAAAAGCCACGCAGATCTTAACTACAAATACTGAAAAAAAAAAAAAAACCAAAAAAAAATCCTCTGAAATTATAATTAGGTACATTTTGAAACATTTTCCAGAATTTAAGCTTATAATATTCTGTTCTTAATGGAGCTGGAGTTGGATTTCACTTTCAGTTGTCTTAGTTCAACTAATTCTTCTGGATCTCTGAGCTGTTCAGAGTGATGATTCACAAGACATTGCTAGATTAAGAGTCATGCTTTTTAGGTCTCACGTGAATATTTTTGTTCTGTGGCTCACAAATGTAGCACTTTGAACTGCTTAGGAGCAGGAAGGCAGATAGGGTCTAACTAATACCGTGCATATAAAATGGAATTGAATCAAAATCCTTCATAGATTAAAAGGGTTTTTATTCCCCATGCACATAAAGGATGTTAAACTAGCAGTATGAAACTTGCAATATTTTCTTGAAGCAGTTTCATAGCTTTCTATGAGTTTAGCATTCTGAGTGTAAAGGAAGACACTGCATCTGCTGTAGTGTCAGGATGAAATTTAATTGTCCATATAAACAGTAAGTGCTTTAAGTCTTTATGGAGAGGCATCTACTGGGGTTTTAAAAATTTCTTTAGCAGCTAATAAAGGTATTCTGTAGTTATGACAATCTTCAGTCAATGGTTAAAATGTGACATTCTCTAAGAAATTTTATAAGCAGATTTATATGTGATTGAGAAAAATAATGCAATTTAGGGTATGCTTCTATTCTTAAGAAACAGTAGTATTAATTAACTATAATTAATTAGCTATATGAATAGCACAGTTAAGAACTTAAAGGCAATTTAGACTGCTGGCTGTGCTTTATCCACACACCAGACTGTTCTCTGATGCCCTGACAACATGAGCAGTATCTCAGCTTTTCGTATCATTCCCGACCTCCTCCTGATGTCTGAGTGCTGCATTTTCCCACCCAGGAGTGCCAAGAATCCTTTTCTAAGGTGGTTTTTATGGCACCTACTAGATCTGTGTGGAACCTAAAATCTCATAGTCTTTTAATGTGTTATTTGTTACAGTTTTTGGGGTCATTGGGGAACTATTATCCCATTTTGCAGATTGAACTTACTAGGTTCCTTAAAAAATACTGTGATGATATAAAATACAGTTTCTTTGCTATAAAACATGGCTGCAGCACAAAGACATGTTACTCCATCAGTTCATCTCATTAATCCTGTTATTCTCTGTTTAATGACTTTGAGTGTCTTTTGATGTAGACAGTGTCTTTGTCTTAGGCAGTGCTTGAAGGCTAATAATAGTCATTGTTTTCCATCTGACAGCAGTAGCAAACTGAAATTTCTTGGGAGAATACCTGTCCTTATGACAGGTCTCTAGACTTTCCACACACGTAAATTTCAGTTCAATCTAGTCAGTTTGGGTGTTGAACTGAACTGGACTGAATCTCTGGATCTTTAGAGGTTCATCTATTACTGAATATTGTAACAGAGGGACAGAGGGAGACAGTTGAATAGAGGTCAATATGCCAACTGTTCATTTATTCCTGCCATATTAAGAAAGTTGATGAGAGGAGCTCATTAATCTGCTCACAATTTATTGCCTAGCAATAAGGTATAGTTTCACTATTTAATGAGCTCACCCTCTGACTAATTTTTTTAGAAGTCCTTCCATAGCATCATTTTAATCACTTTTCGTGCAGCTTTAGTTATGTGTAAAATAGTAGAAAAAGATGGAGTAAAGAGACATGAAAAGATTTAATGAAAAACTCAGGTCAGCTTAAATAGAATCAGATCAAATAAAGTTCAGTCAGTGAGCCTACAAAGACCAACAGAAAAGTGTTCTAAATTAGCTGTTTCACACGAAGCTCTATTCTGTCAAATTTAAAGTGCAGTCAAAAGGAGTAAGACAGCCCTGGCAGCACCATGAGAGGAGGCAGGGCTGCAGTGCCTGGCGGAGGTGGCTGGGTGACCTGCCAGGTTGATGGCCAATGCTGGCCAAGAGACTGCAGGGTCAGAGCTGACAGGTTGAGGGGTCTCACACCTCTTTACCAAGAACACTCCATGGGGCTTATCTCATCCACTAGTTCTCAGCCATGCATGGTTTCTGGATGTTGAAAACACACAATTTAGGACATACATTGTATGCAACACTAAAATGAATTCCTGTGATCTTAGTTATATTTCTCTTGTTATTTAGTTTAAAACACTCTGATACATTGATCTTTTATTTAACTGGGAGAGGTAGGCTTCAGTGATTTGGTCTGGGTATGATTTCAGAAATGAGTACTGAAGCAGAAATTGCCTGTTTTTCAGCACTGAGCTCACCACTCCCGTTGATTGTTAGTTTTCATATAAATGCAAGAAGGACTTCTACTGAGTAGCTGACTGTAGAGCCTGTGTACAGGAATCCTGGGTGGGAGTTCATAAAGCATTCAATTGTTAACATAAGTCTACTTCCACCAAAAAGTATGGTTTTAGACACAGCTGTGAATGAGCAGAATTGGATTATTCCATAAAAATACTGAAAATCCTTCCTTTCTGTTTAAAAATGCCTTCTTGAGTTGATAGGTAGCAGCAGGTGTAGATGTTAAAAGTAACTTTGTTTTTGTTTTGGTGCTCTATCACTGCTGGAGCACCAGCTGTTAAAATGAACACAGATGGACATTTTTTCCCTGTTGGTGTGACTTCTCCCAGGAAAGTCAAGGGCTTCTTTCCTCCTGCTGCAGTTTCAGAGTAATCATTTCTCATTAAGGTGGAGGTGGTGAAAAAGGTACAACAAAAATTAAAAATCCATTCATAGTTCAGTTAGATTCCTTAATCTGAAGCATCACTGCATCTACAATGGTCTTCATAGTACAACATTCATCCCATGGCATCAGCTGCATGAGTGTGGGTCAGCTTTATAATGCTTTGTTCACTCTCTCTGTCTCCACCTGTGAAATTTTAAAACTGGTTATGATTTTTTTTAATACTATTTATATGTGCCTGAGTAAAACTATGTATGTATATGTATATGCATAGGTGTATAATTCAGAAGAAATACAGTGTGTTTATTGAAAGGTGAATTAACAAACAAAATTCTTATTAAACTAGGCACCCAGACTATAAATAAATGAAATACCATCAACTATTAGCTCCAGTTATTTTGAAGGTAATAATTGAGAAGACTCAGTAAAGTAACAGGCTTGAAAATCTGTTTGATCTCTTAAAGACTAAAACATGAAGAATTGGGTTCACTATAGTGTGATCTGAAAGAGACAAGGAAATTGTAATTTCACATGGTAAATGGACTTCAGAAATGTTATTCTCTAAGTATCAACTGATGTTGATTAAAAGCTATGTAGATGTACAGAAGAAAGCTTCATTCCTCTTTTATATGCTACTGTCCAGAAAATATTCCATTAAGATAAAACAAAGTTTACTAGGAAAAGACACACCAGTCTTATAGTCAATCCTAAATGTGCACTAAAGTATGTAATGCAAGGGAATTTTTCTTTTGATTCTAGTCCAGAAATTACAAGGCCCTTTTTATGTCTCCCTTCTAAAAATGAAGGTTTGCAGGAAGAACAGACACACAGCAATAACTATCATTTAAGTTTCCACGTCTGGCTCTCATCTTTGTCATGAGTGATTTTTTGTAAACATACTTAAGATCACAAGATGTTTTATCTTTGGACAAGGCAAGAAGGATGTCAACACAACACCTGAAGAAAACAATAAAAAATCTGCTTGCATTTAGAAAAACCTTCAGTGTGCCATACATTTATGGAGCTGCAGTAAACCTTTAGTTACCACAGATGCATTTTGCATATTATATTAAGTATGTCAATGATGGTAAAGGATTGGTCTCCTACAAAGGTAAAAATTAAACAAGTCTTGTTCAGGGATTCACAATCTCTCACAATGATAAGACAGTTTAGATGTGAATTACAAATTAAATGTTAGTTGTGTCCTTTACTTTGAAAATACAACGAAGTCAAAAGGAATCAGTTACATAGTTTCCTGCATGTTGGTTTTAATTTGCAAAAAACAGCCACACGAAATTGTTATTAATGGTATTGCCCAATAAATGTGATTAAAATAAAATTTTGTTTGCTTAAACACATACCCTGGGCAGAATGAACAAGAAAATGCCTGTTATTTTATGGCATTGTGTTGAGGGCAATGTCAGCATATTCAGGAATTTGGGGATCTCTTGTGAAGTCCTATGAAATTGTTTTACCGCAAGCTAGGAACTTTCTGATGTTAATGTTAGTTGCAGTTATACTGTCAAATAGCTTTACAGTGTGTCCAGACCCGGAGACCCCAAAACACAGTTTAATACTAGAAGATACTGTGCCATTTATTTTGTCATAGCAGCTTTCCCTAAGAGATTAAGCAGAGAACAGGACAACCCACACATAACCGCTATTTTGTTGCTTATTTGTGCACAGATATTACTGTAAGCCTTTGAAGTTCCTGGGAGGATTTTTTTAAAAATTTTTTTTCACCACCATGGACTTTAATGAGATCATAATAATTGTGAGACAGCTATTTCACTTTGCCTCTTGCATAATCAAGAACCAACAGTATTTACAAAATTCCAAGATGTGTTCATATTGCTATCCATATCAGTGGCACATATTCTACTGTCAGCACCTCGACTCTATTAGGAGTAAATTGTCTTTTGCTCATTGGTGCAATTTAGGCACAGCATCCTAGATGTAGCATAACTTCATGGCAACAGTAAATGATATTATGTAATAGTTGTGATATTAATTTTAGTACAGTTTTAGAAAATAGATACTTTTTTTTCCTTTAAGCACCTGTATTTCCTGAAGCTAATTTAGGGCATTTCATCACAGAATTGGATCCCATATGACTACAAATAGGCATACAAAATTCCTAAGGGCAAATAGGTTGAGAATATACAATATGTAGAGACCACAGGATGTTACATGAAAGGTATGTATGTTTGCCTTAATAAATTTTCTTATCTTTAGAAAATGTAGTATCTTGTATGTTTACTGTGGATTGGGAAAATTTATTGCAAAACTTGGTCTGAATGGAAACAGGATTCTGAATTTCATATTAAGTTGTATATTGAAAAGCTAAGGCTAAAGTAATTGCAGAACCACCCCAAATAACTTTTTTACTCTTGAAGAGGATTTCAAGGCGATGTGGATGGGTACAGTGCTGTCATTTTCACAGATTCTATTTTAATTTAGGACTGTGCTTCCAAAATTCGCCCAGAGGAGTCCTGTGGCTTGCAGCCTCTCTCTCATGAATACCTCTCAGCAATTTCACAGACAGTGTTTAAGACCTGTGAAACTGGAGACACAAAAGGTTTGTACTTTATCTCCATTGTTTTTTCTGTAAATTAGCTCATGCAACTCATTAAAGAAAAACTAGAAATAATATTAACTCTTTGCTACAGACATGCACTAACCTGTGCACAATAAATTAAACTAATCACTTGTAACAGTTACTGATTTTTAAAATCAGGTTAATTTGTTTATGTGAGAATTTTTTGTTTGATAATCTTCTAGTCAGTGATCCACCACTGCATGTTTTATTTTCATGTATTCTTTAAAAGTCATTGGAATATTCCATCAAAACCACATAAAATAAAAATGTTTTGTCCTAAATAAAAGGGATTTTCTACTCAAAATAAAAATTAACTTTAGAAAGAGAACACAATTGCATCCATTCAATGCATTCCATCGATCCATTTATATTTTATATTTCCACTGCTATATTAGAAACACAAAACTAGTTTTTAATTTTACATATACCTTAAAACACAAGATGGATAAATCAAACATTATTATGATAACCAATACAATCAAGATGTGCCTTTGGTTTAGTGAAAATTCAGATTACAACAGATTTTGTCAAGCAGGGGCTCATGTGAAAGTCACAGTTGCATGAGGATTTCTTCAAGGTACTTTAACTACTCAGGTGTGAGGTCTTGTTCATATTTAAGTTGCTGTATTAGACAGTAAATAATTTTGTTCCATTCTTTATTAGAGAAATGAAAAATAAACCAACAGTCCTCTATGGTTTACTGACACAACTGTTTTCTTTATCTTTCTTGCCATAAACAGGAGCAGACCCTCACAGCAGTAAATTTGCACAAACTCGTTGAATAATCAATAAAAAGTTACAGGAATGTGGGAACTGCCTGAATGCATCACTTCTTGTGAAGCAGAGGCAACCAGTAAATTTGTCTTATATGGAGGGAATACACAAAAGAGACACTGTTGTTCCTAGCAGTGTATTTTATTCACACAAGTTGTGTATTATCCTATGCAACAATATCAGGACACAAAGTTCAAAACCAGAAAGCCCAAACTAAATCCACTGAATCCTTCCTCAGGTAGACAATCTCATTCTCCTGATATACAACATACTCCTTTTGAATACTGAATCTAGCTAAGGGATGCTGAATGTAGTATTTTTTACAACCTTATTGTGAATAATATACACAGTTAAAGTCCAAACAAACTTCAGGAGATGTATATTCAAAGGACAAGTATATTAAACAGGGAAGAATAAATTGTGTTTATAAAGTGAATATTGCCAACAGGTGTCTAATGAGCCTAGAGCAAGGGTTTGCAGTGTCTGGCAACAAGTAACTGTATAGTTTTAATGTGTATCTCAGCTTCTAACTGGAATGGGAAAGTGTGGTTTTGTGTGAAAAATCCTTCCAAATTTGTAGCAGCCAAATGATGCACCAATCCTGGCAACAAAAAATGGCAAATACCCTGCTAAAGGAGTAATATTTCTTAAATAAGTTAAATTTTCAGAGAAGCCAAGCAATGTCATTTCCCCTCAGAAGACAGCTCAAAAATTCTGCAGAATTCAGTAGGTGTCATACACTGTCCTCAGACTTGTACAGAGGAGCAGCAGAGATAAAGATATAACCTTACTTTTTCTGACATTAATGGTAAAATTTAGAAGGCTGCTTTATAGTTCAGTGCAAGCAGGATTTCATGACTCCTTTCTAATCCTTTGATGTGGAGCAGAGACAGTAACTCAGGGTCCAACCAAAGACAGAAGTGACTTCCTCCTCTACTAGTCACCATGGCACTATTTTTAGAGGCAGCTGAACACCTTACCAAATATACACAATTTTCACAATTTCTCTCTCTGTCCCTTTTATAATCAATAAATGCAAAGTGGAATATACAACAGAGGAAGCTTCTTTCCTTCCTGTTTACATCATGGAATGAAATTATTTTTCTTCTACCAAAGAAATATTTTCTTCTTTCCAAAGTTCTCCTTTGTTTCACATCCAGTTTGAATCAGACTATCATATCAAAATTAGCTCTTTGTCCAGTATTGTCACATTACCAATAATACAAAAAGTCAGCAAACATTAACCGTGTGTTTGGCTTAGAGGGAAAGAGAGAGAACTGAAAGAGACCATGAGAACCCAACTTGTGCTAAATTCCTGCAGGTGAATCAGGTTACTGTGGTCTGTAGAAATGTGGTTTGTAGCAATAACAAAATCTGGGGTGTGAGATATCAGAGATTCACTTCTAATTTTCTGTTGCTGTGACACACATTTTAATTAAATCCCACTTTCCATTCTTCCTAGCACTGCATGCAGTTTAAAATAATTCTTTGTGATGTCTCTCTGCATTCAACAGCTGTCTGGATTTGGCAGCAGAGACATAAATTGATGTCCAACAAAATGAATGTGTCCTTTGGTTACAAGGAGTAAATCTCAGTTTGGACATAAATCCATAGGCCTAAGGCTATTCTGTAGCAAATAATGTCCTTTTAAGAATAGTTTATACTTTTGTTTTTTTTCATAAATACAGCTAGAACAAAAAGAAAAATATTCCCATAGCCTATTCACAGAGAAAAAGCTTTTTGAAGATCTTAGGGTACCAAATAAACACCTAATACAAAAGTTAACTAGTGATCAATCAAGAAATCAGCATCAGTGTAGGTTAAATATATAGATTTTGAATTAGAAAGCTAGAATATTTTGTCTTTATATGGATGATTGTTTGGCACTATGGAAAAACCTTGATTTTAAATTTGATAGCAAAATGTTTAATTATGACTATGACAATGTAAAAGGATAAATAAAAATAGAAGAGACTGAAAGAAAAAGCTGATCAAATGAAATGTACTGCCATTATTGGTTAAAACTTCCAATTTTAGTCTAATATTTTTTAAATGGAAAGTAAACAATCCTAGCTAATTATTTTGAAAGTGTATTTCTTTTCATGCCCTTTTATGAGAACAGTTTTAGGGAGTACTGGCAATGTTTAATCTCATATCTTAAGCAGAAGATTTATGTATACAACTTATAACTAATGAGCCAAAAGTCCAGCTTTTGCTCTTCCTGTAGAAACCTCCTACTTACAGGTTTTCATAAAAGTTAGATTGTGCCAGTTTTTAATTTGTGAAGAAACTAACAGTGTGTCTCTCTTGCTCTCATTCACTTAAATGTTGGTAAACTTGCCCTTGTCTGGTAGAGCCAATGTTACAGCTTTTCCCTGAAGCACCACAAGATGCTGCCTGATCGAAATTGTGCTGAAAGCTGCAGTGTGTGCTGCTAACTTATATAAGTGAGGAAAGAGCAACTTCAAATTACTATATAATATAAGCCTAATTTCCAAACTAATATTAGCAATTTTTCACTTGTCTTCTTTTTGATGAGATTAATTTTATCTTTTAACACAATCCTGTTTTTGAAGGTTAAGAATGCATTGACCAGCTGGGAAATTGAAACAGGAAAAGTTCACAACAGTTGGATTTAAGTGCATAAATTTACATGCACATTTAAAAAATCTATGTAAAAATAAAAATAAAAAATAAAACTAATAGAATTATTCTGTTAGTATTAAATGATAGTGCTTCCTAAAAATATGAATTTATCTCCATATATCTGTGTTCTCAGATATTTTTCCATTTGCCAATAACCTTTTGCATATGCCAAAAATTGACCTATGTTTTTTTTAATATACCTAGGGAGCCATTAAACATAAACCAAAATATTTAAAAGAAGCTTTTCAAAAGTTACTTATCACTTTCTGTTGCCAAAGTTTAAACTTTTATTGATCAGGTATTTTGGCTCCTCAATATTCATTTTATAGAGTTCTACTTTTCTAGTTTATTACCTTAAACCAACTCAGCTCATAAAAGTATAGGATGTTTAAAATAAAATTCCATAAAATGAGGGATCTCATATGTTTTAGACTTTGCCAGAACTTTAATATATTTGGGTTGAAAGAAAAATTGCAATATCAGGAAAAAAATACTGAGTTTTCATATAATTTTAAAAGATATGTCACTGCCTGAAGCATCTCTCAGATCATTTATTAAGATCTCTACAGTACTGTCAGGGTCTGAGTCGAGACTTTAAATCAACCAACCATTCTGTCCCTGCTCTATTACTCAAAAGGTACAAAGCAGGTGTTTCCATGGCACCTATTGCTGGGTTATCGGAGAACTAGCACTTTTCAGTCTCCTCATGAGACTGCTGTGAAGCTGGGAATGATCATTTAGTCATGGCTTGCAAAGTGGAAGCCAACAGCAAGATTCACAAGAGGTAATAGAAATCTTGAAGGGTAGAAGTATTCCTTGCCCCAGTGCTGGCCAGGCAACCACAGCTTGGAACAAGTGACCTCAAAGCCAAAAGAGGGTCAGCATGAGTAAGGGATTCACAACAGCATTGGGAGGCTACAGTAATTGTCTAAATCCAGCCTCTGGTGTCCCAGATGAGGAGGGTGTTCATTTGGAAGAGAGCTCCCTGCTCCAGAACCTGATAACTTCAGATAAAAATTCAATTTAACCCTTTGATAAAAATTCTACATAGGATCTCTCTTAGGGACCAAAGTTCAGATCTCTCTTCACACAAAAATTACCAGGTTACGAGCATGCTATTTTTGTGTCTTAATGAATTTTGAACTTTAAAGTGGTCCTTAACTGAGTGGGGAATATTTCCCCTAATAGCTGCATGATTAGGATGCAGAAAAATGCAAGTTTGAAACTCCTCTGAGCAATAAGAATAGGGTATCTCTATCTTCCTGCCTGCACCCTCCCACCATGGTCCTGAGTGTCCCTCCTTCCCTTCTTCCTCTATCTATGCTGTGAACTTGCCCATCACAGCCTCCATGAGTCCCCACACCCACACAAACAGGGAAAGCTGGGTTATGCTCACTGAACCACAGTGTGCTCAAGGCCACTGTCCAGGGGTTTGTTTAGGTTCAGTCTGCTATAATTTTCTCCATATCATCTACAAGTGCATCTGAGGGTGGTGCATGTTCTGCACAGGGCAGAAATAGGGGCAGTTGTGCAGGGTACACAGAAACTGGTATTGCGTGGTTGTGGCACTGTGGGATGCATTCATCGCTTAGATGTACCCATGCAGGCTCCCATGTAAAAAAATTCTTGATGATTTTATTTGGAAGGACTTCTTTATCTGCTACGATGACTCACCCTGCTACTTACCAAAACACAGGCACTTGGACTTTTGCCTAAGTGCAAGCACAGGCTGCCTCCCTGGAAATTCCCTTGCTCCTGAGGTAGCAGCTGACTCTCCCAAGGCTGGGATCCTTCAGCATTCCTTCGCTCAGCCTCCCCCTCAGTCCCTGGCCAGGTGAAATGCCAATAGGCAGCCTTGGGTTTCTTTGCTGTGGCATCCCACAGCAGCAATCCATCAGACACAGCTGGCTGCTGAGCTGCTGCCTGGTAGTGGTGGTGGGCACCCACTCTAATGCCAGGTCTCCAAACATTTGACTTTGGGGCTGTTTTCTGGGTTGTGGTGAGAAACCCATGTGTGGTAGAAAGGCACGATAGCATTGACACAAGGACCTTAGGCCTCTGCACTCTTCTTTGTGTAATGCCTTTAATAAGAGCAAAAGTAGGTTTTGTGGCAGTGGCTTAGGCACTGGGAGATACTGTCAGCACTGTGTACTTTTAAGAGCTGGAAAAAGTGTTTCTTTTGTTCATTTGAATACAAAGGCAACTCAAAAGTTTTCTGTCTTCCTTCAGAAATCAAATCGGTCAAGCCTCCAGTAAGATTTTGGAAAGGAATAATTTTAGAAAACCAAAATAACAAAACCATTTAACCTTAGATAAAGGATTACTAAAACCCACTGATTTTTAGCAATGCCATTTTGTGCTCCTAATCTTCAAAATCATTTTTGTAAATAATATCAGGCTCTAATAAATCATGTATGTTGTTTATTTGACCTTACTGTCATCTTCTGAAATGTATTTGTGTTGTCTGGGACAGTTCTCTGAATTCTCACAAATTGAAAGAAAATTAGTGTTTTTGGATTAAAGTCTTAATCTTCATTTTCATATCAATTTCTCTCAACCATACACCCAACCTTTAGGTGTTTCATTGTAGATGAGAATTAATCTTTAGACATGTCTGAATATGAATATTTTCTTTTTGCATTCAACCTCCTCACCCATTTTCTCTTTCTCATATCCCTTCTGTTGAGAAAGGACAAGCTGCTACAAGAAAGGCAACATGGACTGAGAAATGAGCCCACAAATGGCTGTCAAAATTGAGAATTTGTAGCTCTTTCAGGGAAAGGAAAAAACTCGCACCCTAGCTAAATGAAAAGGGCACAACACAGTGAAAGGAAATAGTCTCTTCAAAGGGTTGGAGGGCATTTAATTTAGGGGAAACTCCCTTATGATTTTTTTTTACTTATACATGAGTAAAATACTCAAAAATATCTTGCTTCCTGTGTAATAAAACTACTCAGAAGAATACAGAGAGGTGCTGATATTCATTGCTGTTTTCCAGGGCAATGGATTGTCCCTTGCCTCAGCTGTTCTGACAACAGGACCTGCGACTGGAGAGAAATAACTTGGCAGCCCCACGGCTGCCGATACTCTGTGCTGGCCAAGCCCGAGCTCCAGCGCTGCGTGGAGGGCAGAAGGGTATGTACCAGGCTTTACATTTTAAATCATTCTCATTTATCTGGGTAAATGAGTCCTGGCTAAATAGTGTCCTGAAGTTTTAAAAATATTTTTAAGATTGATATATGACAAAAATCCTTTTTTAACTAGAGAAGTATTTGGGTGAAAAGTTCACAGGGATGAAAACCAATCTTTGTCAGTAATTTACCTTCATATGCAGACACAGTTGACTGCTGCTGTTTCACAGAGGATCTTAGGTCACACCACTGGAGTTTCAAGACCTATGGTGTATGTGATTACCAGTCAGACCTGCAGTGAGCACACAAGGACAGCAAATGGAGGACGTATTTGCATTTTTGTCACAGTTTTGTCTCACATGCAAGTTGGTTTTCTTCTGCTGCATACCTAATGCATGGCATTGCTTGTGCACACTAATCTTACCGAGTCTTCTTGCACATTCTTTTCTTTTAGTGAAGCTTCTAAAGTGATTGCTTGGAAATACAAGGTCTCCTTAATAAGCATGCTATGACTGTAATACTGTTGAGAGAGAGCTCTGATCTGAGGCTCAGGTACCTTACTGAGGATACAAGTATCCAGAAAGTAAGTAATTAATTGTTATAAAGCTCTTTAAAGTGTATTGCCTAGGTAATAATATAGTTACTAAAAGTGGCATTTTGATAAAATCCGAGAGCATTTCCATATAGACAAATACAAAAATAGTACTGTTTCAATTAACATTTTCTCCTTAATTTCTGATAAATTTCTTGCCCTGCACAAAGTACTTTATTGCCATTTTGTTTTATTTCTGCCTGTGGTCTTCTCTGTTACTATACAGCTGCAGGTTACTCCTAGAATATTTTTCAAAAAAAATTCTTTTTATGACAAAGGAGAATCTTAATTTGCTTCTCATGTACAAAACAAGCTCTTCTGGATCAACCACAGAAAAAAATATTCAAGAATTTGATTGCTTTACTTTTGTCTTTAATTTCAATGGACATCAGTCTGCTTTGACAAGCAGCCACCCTTTGGTCAGGCAACTGAAGGACAGCAGAGCAACAGTCTGCCACTGTGGAAAGTGGATTGCCAGGGTACTGCTGCGAGGATTTGCTGACATTTACACATCCCAAATCTGACCACTCATATTCAGGAGTGTCAAAAACAGGACAGAATTTCTAAAGGGTGTATTAAAACCAAGTAAATTAAATGAGTGTCTGTGAAGCTTAAGTTCTTAATTCAAATTCCATAATGTTCTAACTGTCTGAGGTCACTGATCTATTATAATGTCAGATGACAGCCACATCCTAAGTGAGCTACATTAACACCTTGAGAAAAATCTCTGTAACTAATAGCACTTGTTTCCCATTATGTGTCTTTTACAGAAGCCTCCTGACACTGTCTGATAACCTCTGCTGCTCTGTAGAAATCTGCTGAATTATCTCTGTAACCTTTGCACAGATGTATATTGAATTGGTTTATTCTTTTAAAGTCATCACTCCAAAGCATGTTCCCCTTTTGGTATATTTCTCCTCTCTCTTTCTCTCAGATGTTACTTTTGTCATAACTTTGTAGTGATTTTAGTTTTGTCTGAAATTTTGCAATAGCATTTTTGCTTCTTTTAGCAGATAAATAAATGTAGAGCCTGGATCAACTCCTTTTTGTCAATACAACTTAAGAACTAAGAGAAGCTTTCTCCCTGCCCAAGTCAGATGAATAAAAATAGTTCCCTTCTTAGCTGATAAGATCCCAATTCTGCCTTTGATAAATCAAACTTTGGAATTACTTTACACTGCCCAAGAAATGTAGTAGAAAAAGATTTTATGTTTAATTTGCTCACTGAAAAAGACTTTTGTCTGTGTTATATAGGTTTAAGCAACCTGGACTTTTTATAAATGAGCTGTTGAGTAGTAGGAAGATATAATTCTTGTGAACAAATTCATGTTTATTTTAAAAGAGATTTTCATAACCATCTGTAAATATTTATATATTCTCAATTGTGATTTTAGTTTTGATTTATTATATACTTTGTCTCTAAGTACTAAAGAGATCACTGACATCATAAACTGAAGATATCATAGTTTCCGTAATAAAATAAGCAGAAGGTTTCAATGCTGGAAACAAAAGCAGATGTCAAAAAAAAGCATGAGTGCCAAAAAAAAGGGCAAGAAGTCTTCAGCCCAAGTGAGGACACTGAAGTGATCTGGGATGCTGTTTGATTTACATTGTTGTTTGCTTAAGTTAGCTAAGAACAACAGATCTCATTCATGTGTCCACTCAAAATGGCCTCAACTAACCCATGTGCCTCTTTATTCAGGGGTTTTGAATATTCAGCTTGTGTAACTTTGCTCTCTGGAGTTCAAAATCCCTTACACAAGACATCTTTGCTGTTGGCATGGACAGAGGAATTGAGTGCACCCTCAGCAAGTTTGCAGACAACACCAAGCTGTGTGGTGTGACTTGCTGAAGAGAAGGGATGCCATCCAGAGGGACCTTGACAGGCTTGAGAGGTGGGCCTCTGTGAACCTCATGAAGTTGAACAAGGCCAAGTGCAAGGTCCTGCACCTGTGTCAGGGCAATCCAAATCACAAATACAGGCTGGGCAGAGAATGGACTGAAAGCAGCACTGTGAGAAGGACTTGGGGGTGTTTGTGGACAAAAAATTCAACATGACCCAGCAGTGTGCACTCACAGCACAGAAAGCCAACTGTACCCTAGGCTGCCTCAGAAGCACTGTGAGCAGCAGGCTGAAGGAAGTCCTTTTCTCCCTCTGCTCTGCTGAGACCCTGCCTGGAGTACTGTGTTCCATTCGGGGTCCTCAACAAAAGGAAGAATGCTGACTGTTGGAATGAGTCCAGAGGAGGGACTCATGCATGAGTGGATCACTGGGCTGGGACACCTCTCCTATGAAGACAGGATCTGAGAGTTGGGGCTGTTTAGTCTGGAGTAGAGAAGGCTCTGGGGAGATTTTAGAGCAGCCTTCCAGTATCTGAAGGGGAGAGGGAGAGGGACTTTTTTACAAGGGCATGTAGTGATAGGACAAGGGGGAATGGACTACTGGAAGGTTCCCTGCTCATGTCCAGGGGTTGGAACTAGGTGATATTTAAGGTCCCTTCCAACCCAAACCATTCCATGATCATATGATCATGCTAAGAAATAAACAGCATAAGTCTGTGATTGCATCTTTTAATTTATATAGGTGGTGTTAATCTCTATACTATTGTCAGATTTCAACTTTGTCAGCTGGAGGCTGTTTTCACATGCTTCTCTATTAGTTTTATAAGGGAGAAAAAAAAGACTAAAAAAAGCCTGCTTATATTTCTACTTTTAATGGATGTGAAGGGAAACATGCCACAATTAAACAGTTCTGTGCTGTGTTCCTGACTTGTGTTCACTTCAGCAAGTGATGAATTAAGATGTAAAGTGAATGCTGTTTTTGACTGAAATGTAGCACATGGAAGATCAACTGTGTCTTTAAGTGCAACCCTTCTATTTTTCTTGTGTTTCATAGAACAACAGTAAAAGGCAGCAGATATCTCTCGGTCCCTAATTTCTTGTATTCATTCGTCAATGTTTCTTAAATATATTTATGGTCACCAAAACAGAGCACTTCTTTCCTACCTGCATCATAATTAAGCCTTTAATAATGCTTTCTAATTTGCTTTCTAACTCCAGGCTGTTTCTATTTCTTATAATAAAATTGATCTGTTTTCCAGAGCTCAACTGAGCTTTATAATCTTTCTCTGTAATCAAAATCCATTTCCCTGGATATGAGTTCCAATTGATTTCACATCATCATTAACTGCTATTTTTGTTTGTGTGCATATAAAACTGTTTGAACTAAGTTGTTTCTGTGTTTGGTTTAACTTGGTAGGCAGCTGAACACTACACAACCATTCACTTATTTGCACAAAGGAATGAGGGAAAAAATCAGAAAATAGGTAAAACTTGTGCGTTCAGAAAAAGACAGTTTAGTAGAATGGAAGAGGAAGGGGAAATATTAATAAATACACAAAGTAATGCACAATGCAATTTCTCAACACCCACTGACTGATGTCCATCCCAGGGCAGCAGCTGCTGTCACCCAACCAATTCCCCCCTGTTTTATTGTTCAGCATGATGCCACATGGTTTGGAATATTCCTCTGGCCAGTGGGGGTCAGCTGTCCTGGCTGTGTCCCCTCCCAGCTTCTTGTGCCATCATCCTCTCTGGCAGGGAAGAATGAGAAGCTGAAAAGTCCCTGACTTAATGTAAGTAGTGCTCAGTAACAACAAAACCATCAGGGTGTTACCAATATTATTCTTATCCTGAATCCAAACCACAGCACTGTACCAGCTACTAGGAAGAAAATTAATTCTATCCCACCCAAAACCAGGACACTTGGTTTCATAAAAACATAGGACCACCTGTAGTGAAACAATAACTCAAGCTGGTGGAGACATGAGAAAATATGTACATGTACAGAAACAGTTCTATGAGGCCTTATTTTGCTTTATGATGTGTTAGTAAGAATGGTCAGTCATATGTTTGTATTTCATACATAGTAAACAGGAAAATTTTGAAATGCTGAGGTTAAGGTTGTTCTGGATGAGCAGATTTTCTTTCAGTCCACTTTTAATATCAGCAGCATTTTTTCTCTTCCACTTTAAGGATAATGAGATGCTGACTATCTCATTCATAGGGGATTCCATACATATATCCTAATTGAATCAAATAAATTGTTCATCATAATAAAATACTTTATCTGTATTATGTTGACAAAAAAAATCTCTGTAGCTGTGATTAATGACATTTTCCTATAAGACATACATAAATTTATTAAGATAATGCTTTGATTTTTGTACAAGATTGATTTTGTACTTTTAAAAATAGGTGAAGGAAAATGGGTTCTAACAGCTTATTATTTATCCAATTGGCAGTATATAGAAAGTTGGCCTCAAAGCAGGAGGGATATATATTTTGCTTATCATTGAGAAATACTAACCAGAGTTTAGTCCTATAATAAAATACCATTGAGTCATGTGTAATTAAGAACAGGAAATATGAAAAGGCAATATTTGTTGAAGTACTTAAAATTCAGCTGTTAAAACAGGAATTTTAACTTATGATTTCTTAATAATATTTTGGAGTTAAGTAGTGTTTTGAACTTACAGGTGTTTAAATTTCCCAAGTGTGGTTAATTTTTAATGATAGGTCTGGTTAAGAAGTGAATTCCACTATGCTTACACAATCTTTCAAACCCTTTAAGCTATAATGGAATTTTTCACACAAAATATTTGCAACAGAAGACAGTGAAAACATCTGTCTGTGTGGAAGTGTTGTTCTTTGTCTGGTAAAATTATAACCTTATGTTTGTCTAATCATTTAGTCATCCTGCAGACAACTGCCCCAACAACTTGAACAGTACATGATTAAGTCATGTGCCAGTCCTGTAAAAAAAATTTATATGGCTTAGTCTACACACCTAAGCCATCATGTCCCTCATTATTATCATAGAGGTAAATACAGAATCATCTGTAGAGCCTTTTGTTCAAAACATATTAAATACTACATACCACATGCAACTACCATGAGTTCATCTAACTGTATAGAAATAAATGTGGTTTTATTTACCAAATCACATTGAGAGATTATTTTAATTCATCAGAACTCCTGGGCTAATTGAAGGACATAGGTTTTCTTCCTTAGGCTAAACACCACTTATTTTAGCCATTGAGTCCTCCAAGAATTTGCTAAAAATGAGGCTGACTTGGAAAAGGTGGACTTTGAAAGATGCTTTTTGATGGTCTGCATACAGTAACAAAATCCATCTGGCAGGGCAAGGGCAGTTTGAAAAGAAGGTAGGATTACCTACAGATTTCCTCTTCATCCACTACATTTTTTTTTTTTTTTTACTTTTGAGGAGAAGAAAAAGAAGAATTTAGATTTTTTTTTTCCCAAGATTTACACATCTCACATCATGGTTGAACTAATGGTTTGAATCAGGTTGTTGGATGCAGACAAAATCTTAACGAATGGATGCAGTGTGTGTGCAGACATGCTGATGATGTGCTAAGCATCCACCAGCCAGAGGTGCATCACATTACAAGAAATGTACAGCTATATTTCTATCTGAGATCTTCTTTAGACTTATGAGAGAGCATTCCCTTCAAAATCCCAGCACACAGTCTCCAGAGGATGACTGCTGATATTGTCCCATGATGACTGCAGACTTTAGAGCTCTCTCTCAGAGCTAGAGGGCAGGGACCATAGGTTTCACACATTGCAGTCCTAGTTTTCATACTTTTCAAAAAAACTGTGATTTCACCTTGGAAGACAGAGACAGAGTTAAACAAATATGCCTGATGCTGGTGATACAGTCCTGGTGTAGCACATACCTACCTGAACAATCAGAAACTTCATGACCGTATCTTATTATCTGCTTTCTATAACTGACTGACATCTTTAAGGATGACCTCCCCTTTTGATCTGTCTTTCTGTGCAACCACAAATCCACTTTGGCTCATTTATTTCTTTCCCACTTGCAGCAAGGCTTGACTATTCTTTTAGCAGACCTGTTTCTAAAAGTAGGTGAATTTCCCTAGTGGTAAAACCTGTATTCTTACCCAGTGTGATGTTGCTATCTTTCTCTTATCTGATTTGGAAATAGGCTGAGGGCAGTCTCATCAATCTTGTGATGATATTTGAAGAGGTATGTCAGGGCCTTAACAGTTGTCTGTTTCATCTAGTTATGCTAATTGCTCTAAAGGAATCTGCTCTGACTCCTGTCACCTATTTCTCATTCTCAAAACAGCAGAAAAACAATAGTAATATGCTAAGGCCCACCTGATATTTTTATATAATGCCCAGTATCATGGCATTTCCAGACTAGACCTGCCACTTTAACACATGATTTTAATTAACTCGTTTCTTCTGCTAGAGGTTTATTAAATGACTGCACATAATGCCCTTCCATCTCCAGACCTGACCAGAAAGGTACCCCAGGGCAGACTTGAAAATTTGTTCATGGGTCCACTGTTTATGTGTATGTATCTGTGCAGGTAAAGAAAAATTTCAAAGCCCTAAAATGCTAAATCATGTAATAGTGTAGACTGGGATGTGTGTATGTGTTTTGCTCTAATTTTGACATAACAAAAAAAAATAAGAGAAAGAGATCTTAATCTTTGGTGCTCTGCAGTGTTTGAGACTTAGGAAATGTTTGGCATGACTCTTCACACCTAAACTGCTAGTGAATGTACAGTGTTGGCAAAAAAGGAATCTGTTCATCATGTTCATTGACATTGGCCGTGGTTCTTTTCTTCTTTTTTTTCGATGGAAGTTGTTGATCTGCTATTTGAAATCAGTAGTAGATGAGATTAGATCAGATATAGATAGGAGAATGATGAGAATTCTAATCACACTAGAATGAGATAAAAATGTCCCATCTGCCAATTTTGTGTAATTAATAGCTGAATATGCTTCTTTGCAATTCCCATGTGCTGTGATAGTGAAATGGTGTCATATGATACTAGAAGAGAAGCAGTCTTGTATGTTCTACCAACTGCTGTATGTGTGTGACTTGGTAGGGCCTGTTTGTTATTCTGCTAATGATATGTTGGGTTTTTACAGAAATGTTCTCACCCACATTACAAGCTCATGATGTCCTTGCCTGTGAATATCTGAGAACTGCTTTTTAAATAGATATGCATCAAGATACTACAGTGATGGGCTTATGAAATGGAGATTAAAGAGACATGGATATATACAGGCTGGAGAATCAAGAGATTTTGCAACCTAAAAGAATTGTTGCTTAAAACCTCAAGTTAACCTACTTTAGAATTAGGACATATTCTAAGCATGGACTGTCTTCCTAATTGTAAATAGCTTTATGCATGTGTGTGTCTGTCAGAGAGGGAAAGACAGAATATCCAACCAGTTCTTCCATGAATGCAAGGATCCTTGACTTCTGTAGGTCATGTTATGCTTGATTAAAGAGGTTTCTTCTGACATGATGTGAAAAGCTGGAAACCCCCTTGGGTGAGAGAGAAATGCTTGTGCAATACAAGCATGAACAGCAGCTGTTTAAGAATTTCCTCTATGAAGAGGCTTTGAGAGGTCCAGGACAGGAGTTAGAAGAGCCTCTATGAGCTCAGGGCTAGTTTTAATTTGTTTGCTACCATACATAATCTGTCAAGAGCTTCTCTGCAGCCCACAATGGGTAAGGCATGGGAAGTTGAAGGCATTGTCATGTTCATTCTTGGCCCTAACATCAGATGAGGGTAGGCTCATCTGAAATTCCTTCTTTTCTGTGGGAAGTATCACTGGTACACTGTTGTGGCTTATTTTTAATCACAATAGGTTAATAGTGCTAAGTGGAATCAGTTTTCAAAACTGTGACATTCCTGAAAGGAATAGATAAATAGATAGATAAAAATGTTAGATGAGTGTAGTCCAAAATGCCTCTACCACATAAAATCTCTAAAAAAACTTTGGAAATACATCCTTAAACATGTCATCTTATGCAGTCTGAGTTTTATTTGCATAATCAAATGTTCAAGGTGGAAGTGGTAAAACATCAAACTCCAAATCAAATTAAGAAATGAAACAACAAAATTCCAACTTACAGGATGCCAGCTATCCTGATTGACAGAGGAGGTAAGAGAAGCTGAGTATTTCTGTGCAGAGAACAGGGCTGTTACTGTCTGATGGCTCTGTGGGGTTTCTTAATCCCAGTTTTACATGTGTGTTTCTCATTGTGGATTCTGGCTGAGCTGATTGGGGTAATTGATTCTGCACACAGTTTCATTGGCAAACCGCAGTGAACCTGGGTTCTCCTACTTTTGTCTTCTATTACCTGCTTCATCAGGAGGAAATGCTAGTCCTATCCACTCAAAATAGGGTAATAGCATTAAAAAGAATTCCCACAACACTTTAGGTTCTGTGGTCTCTCCATACAGAGATGTTTGTTTTTTCAGAGGAATCTATAGAATGAGTGGCAGCATACCCATATTTGAATTCTTCATTCATTTGCAAGTTCAGGGTAGCCCAGCAGAGACTGCTATATTTAAAGTACTTCTGCCTTCCTGGCAGGATTTCTAACTCTCTTCAGGCCATGATGCTTTCTGGTGGTCACATCACACAGGACTGGACTCTATTGAGATTATCCTCCATCCAAATAACCCCCTTTTCTTTCCCCTTTGAACCTGCAGAAAGGACCATCTTTCTACAAATAAGGCACATCCTTCGGGGGGGGGGGGGGGGGGGGGGTGTTATTTTGGTGTAAATTCTAATGAAACCCGTTTATAGAAGACCAATACACACTGTGTAGGAGCAAACCACATGAAAAACTGTAGGGGAAAAAAGCAGGAAGCTGCAAGCAATCATGAGAGCAATTGTGTACTAGCAATTAGAAGTAAATATAAACTTAAACAAAAGAAATTATCACCAAGAATGAAAGATGCAGGGCTAATTTTGCAGCTATAGCCATCTATAACCTGTACTTTTTGTCTTTAAAATACATGATACAGCTTTTTATTGATCAAATCACACAGATTTTGCTAAAGGACAAATTTTGTATTAAGATGCCAGGGTACTGGAAGTTCAAAAAGATATTTCTGGAACATTATGAGAAGCATTTAAAAACCTCCCAACTAGCTGTATTCTTTCCTTAGCTTTTTGTTTCTGGATTTTACAACTTCTAAGTTACATTTTTTCCATTTGAAGATTCTTTTTATAGGTGACTCAACCAACAGAGGGATGATGTATTATCTAATTGAAAGAGTGAATAAGACTCTTCAGGAATGGCAGAAGACTCATGATGTTAAATGTTATCACAATATCAATGAGGGGAAAACATTTATCAGTTATTCCTACTACCCCCAGTTCTGGATGAATGCAAACCAGAGACCGACTTTTGAAAAAGCACTAGAACAGCTGCTGCAGAGGTACTGCACAAACTCTATATCTCCCTTGTTTGTATCATCATTCTATTCACAAATGTGTTTAACACGTTTTTCAATTAAAGTCAGTAATGTGCACAGACCATATTGTGTGGTTAAAAAATAGCTGAAAATTATATCAGGCCTCTAATCAGGGTGCCAGATACAGTTCAGTGAAGTGCAAAGCAATGTAGTTAAAATGTTTGCCATCTGTTTAAAGCAACATGTGTTGTTTTTCTTTTCTGGGTTTCAGATCACGTCCCCTGGAGAACACAGACCAGACCGTATTAATTGTAGGTGGTGTTCAGTGGCTTAATTCCAATCACCTGCAAATTATCCAAAAGGTGTTAAACAGGTAATGTTATGTTCTTGGTGGTATTCAGATTTTTAATATGATAAATTGTGGGAAACAACACCAAAAAAAATAAATACAAACTTTTGTTTTTTTTCACGGTGTGCACTTAAGTGACTTTGAAAAAAAATAAAACTTGAATTGTCCTTTCATGTGTCTCTTAAGTAAAAAGTGTATGCTTGGTTTTTTTTGTTTTTTTTTTGTTTTTTAATTTGCAAAACAGGGAAAATCTATCAAATATCCTGGTAATTGTCAAATCCATAGGGATGGGCTTTCACCTTCCAGTGGATGGAATCCATTCTCTATCACAGGTAAGCTACAGTACATTTTGGGTGCTTTTTCATGGAAGACTTGTCATTTCATCATTAATTTTGCTGTCTGGTCAAAATATGTTACAATGTCTGCTGAGCACATTTTAAGTGGATCAAAGGAATATTACTGTTTGTATTTGCTCATACTGCTTAGTAATAATAGGGATTCAAACCACTTTCCTTATTTCATTGATTCTGCTGCAGTCAGAGAGCATTTGAGATGCCATGCTTGGTCTGCTGTCCCAAGAACCAGAAGAAGCTCCAATATTAATCCTACTGCCAAAACTGAGAGATTGTGCTGGAGACAAACAGATTGCTGCTCATACTACATCGTGCATAGGGCCTCCCCAGGCTTCCTCCGTGGTTACTGCCGGATCCAATTCACTAGGCTGGCTTGCACAACTCAATAAATCTATCTTAACCCACCTATGAAGCCAGGACATTACAGAGCAGCTGGAATGTATTGGTGAATCCAGCATTATTTGCACGTTAATTGGATGTTACAATCAGTTTAAATCATATCCAAGACTCTCAGAGTAACAAATGTGCTCATTTCAATGCACTGTGTAACTCCCTCAATTCACTGTTTTTGTTTGCAGTTTGTACAGTGATTCTCTATTGAACACACATAAAATGCATGGATGAGAAGCACTGGAAGGCAGAGCAGAGTAAATGATGCCTACCAGTGCTGTGTGTCATGCTCCAGCTATTCCCAGGTGTTGAAAAGAGAAAATTATTACCTTTCAGAGATTACGTACAGTACTCCTTGTGCACTGGGGACTAGCGCCCACGTCTTTTTGCAACCATAACACACTGCTGTATTCAGTGTGTGACTTCCTGCTACTCCCTCCCTTCTCTTTGCCACAGAGACTGCCCTGTCTGATTTTGCCCATTCTTCCTGTCTAAGTTAGTACTGCCTACCTGCCTTGTCTCTACTGAATGTCTTCTTATTGATTCAAACAATTTATCTTAATCTTAATTTATATGGAGGTGTTAAATAGAACAAAGTAAGGAAATTGTTGTCATTAACATGAAGAAACATTTTCATAGGTCCTGTCATAGTTTTCAGTTCAAGTTCAATCCTAGGATGAAGAACTTCAGTCCAGGGTATATGAGGGAAGGATAGAGTGTTAAAGGCTTCCTAAGACTTTTTCTTATTCATTAAATTTACAAAACTTCAGAAATCAGCTACAGTACATAACCAACATCTTTTTCCCTTTCATAACTGGAATCATATGCCAAATTACCCATGTGGTTTGTATACTTCAGGATTACCCCAGCAACTCCCAAAGGCCTTTTGTCTGCCGTGTTGAATCCACTGACTTGCTAACTTTATGGCTAACTTTTTTTCCTATTCCTGGTCTTCTTGAAGTATATTCAGAAATAATAATCCATTCTTCAGTATAACCATATTTAAGATACCTATGGCCCTATAGTCCCTTTTAAGCAACTGCCTCAATGAATTTCATTTTAAGCTGAATTCTTCTTTAAAGGAGCAGTTTCACCATTTGTTACAGATAAACTTTATAACTGGAACTTTTTTCTAAATTATACTTCATATTAATGAAGTACATGTTAAAAACCATTAGCCAAGAATTGTATTTTAAACAGTCATGAAATCTTCCTATAAAGGAAGCTGCACATCTACTGAAAAGTAATTATAATTTCTGAAAAAAACCCTACATCAGTCTTGAAGTAGAAGCTTTTGTTAAGAGTGAATTAATAGTAATTCATGTCTGTAGTATAATTGTTTATTCAAAATGCAGTTTTGCTATTTTTTTCAAAAGACACAATAACCTTTTAACAGTCCTTCTGACAACACATTGCAATTTTTTATCTGGAACACAGGCAGAAGTACAAAACTTGTGGAATGAAAACTTGATTATTCTGGATACAGCAAAAAATTTGGGCTATGAAGTGGTTGACACCTTTGTCATCACCATGGGACGTTACAAAGAATTCCTGCAAGGGAAGTGTGGCTGCCATTTTCATGAGGTAATAGTTTACACTTATATCACTCCCAGGTATTTAAGATATTTTAACTGTCAGATCTTAGAAACAAGAAGCTATATGGTGAGGTCAGCATCTGTCACTCAAAGTTAGGCTTGAATACAATTTGTGGGAAAGTAGTTTGTGTGGTAGCATTTGGCTGTCACTGCTCACAGTGCAAGGCCACCCAAGGACATGCTGAACTGCTGGCATGGTGAAACAAAAATAAACATGCCCTTCTGCAAAGGTAACTCATATAAAAGTATGTTGCACAGTTTGCAGGTCTTTGTATTATTTGCTACATGTCATATATCTCTGTTGCTTCTGCATGGACTCAGTTTCTTTTTTTATTCAGTCTCACAAGTGTTGGACTGATGCATTCCTAACCAAACAGCTCAGCACACTCACATCAAACCATACATACAATTAAAATGGAGCTTAAAATTGAAGAACCAATATTAATGCTATATCTCTGTTTTCCTATGTCTGAGAAAAAATCATCTGTAATTTGTACAGTGATCCACTGTACAAACAGAAGTGTTGATTGCTTGTTCTCACTTACACCAGTAGTCCTGCTTTCTTGACTAAAATCTATAGAATTTTTTGGGAGTGTTATCAGACTCACATGAGCTCATGTGCCATGTGTCAGCTTCACAGCTGGTTTCCACTCAGTCTCCACAGCAGCTCACATGTTTTCAGGCCAGTGCCACGGCCTCTATCCTGCTTTGGGGCCAACATCAGCAGGTGTGGTTAGTTAACCAGTGCTCTCTACTCTGCTCAATACTTGAGAGGCACAAACACAGCTCAGTGCAAATGAAGCTGGAAAAGGGGGAGTAAATTACAGAGTAGATATTCACATGATTGATAAATAGTCCCATGGAGCAAATGCTTCCCTCCATTTTACCCAGGGAGCTGTATTGACTCTTTTTTTATCTAGAACCCAGATGCTGGGGTTTTTGTGGGTCATTGCTGATGTTTGCCATTTCCACAGATCTTATGTGTGAAACAGAAAGCTTCAAAATTAAATATTTCAAATGCTTTGTATGGAACTGGGTGGAAAAATAGCAGGGCGTAATCAGTCATCAGCATTTTTCATGTACTCCTCCATCATTTTGTATGAGCTCATGTGCAGATTTGTTCTTGCTTTTCTGCTGAAGGAATCTCAACAGAGTATGTGTTTCTGGGGAGGATCAGGGGAGAATTTGGCTCACAGAGCTGTTGTTAATGAGGTTTGAGAGGTCATTGTGCCTGAAAGAGTCATAGATAGGCTCAGTAAAATCCATCATGCACCAAAAACCAGACTTGATTCTTGAGGAAACCAAAAAGAAAGTCCTTGAGTTCTTTTGTTACTTCATTAGTTTTAATAGTTTTGTCATCAGCTTATTTCTGCATCCTGGCAAGTGGAGTTTCATTAGGTGCTGAAGCAGTTTGCACCAGGAAAATGGCATTTTGCCCCCAAGGACAGAGCCAAGAACACTGTGTAAAACCTCAGCACTTTTCATGTTTTCGGAAACCAGATGAGACAGATTAAATCTTGTGCTTTGTACTTTCACTTTCTTTCTCTTAAAAACTGACATTCCTAAAGTCTTAGAAGATGTCACCCCTCTGTAAATGCCATCCAAGCTAAAGTATGGCTGTGCAAGAATGGAGGGCTGGCCATTCTGTGCAGTCAAAAAACAACAACTGAAATACCTTCAGCAGCTCTCATTTAGTTCCAACTAGCTGGCTGAAGAGAAATCTATTTCCTCTGAATGGCCTGAAGAATTATTTACATTCCCATCAAGCCATTTCAGATGGTCTCAGTTGACCCTGCTAGCAAAGAAATCTCCATCTCTGTAGACTCTACAATCTTTGCTCAGATTTCTAAAGGATCTGTACTTTCAAAGAGATTATACTGAGCTGGGACAAAATATCTTGCGTAACCCTGGCACTCACTGCCCAACAAACTTGTAGTTCTATGCACACATGAAACCTTGTTTTTTTTATCTAACTCATTCTTTAAAAATGCTTATCAACATTGGTCAGCATTATACAATTATTACAGAAGCTATTTTTAAATTCAGATTTATTTCCTATTTTAATGGCAGTGAAATCATAATCACTACACAGAAATTAGCAACCTTGGGATTTTTGTATCTTAATCCCAGTGGCTGGGTGAACATTAAATTGCATTCCTGGGAGATTATGCCTAACAGGAATGCAGTTTGAGTGATTGGGTCAAGGTGGCATCATTTTGAAATAACTGTAAGATCTAAGGCACTAATTTAGAAAAATGAACCTACAGTAATTGCATGAAAACAAATAATAGCCCTTGGCTTAGCTGTATGAAATTGATCAGAGGATATATTAATTTTCTACATGGATAATTCCTGGTCTGTTTTCAGTTCTGGCAGCTCCCTCACAGTCTCTCTTCTCAGTCTTTCAAGCATTTGCACATGTTATTTCTTCACTCACACCTAATTTCGTATGGTTTATTTTATTATGAGCTTCACCACATATGTGTTGATTCTGATTGTTCAGTGAGAGTAAATATACATTACATATTTAAAAGCTAACATGCTTCTGCATAAATATGTGCATTAATAAACAAATTCTGCCTTTTCAACTGTCTGCTGTGATTGATGTAGCAGGAAAACTGATGGGCATTAGAGCTATCAAGTTGGCATATACATACTATCTTAAAAATGAGTTAAACACATTTTCTGTCTTCTCTGGGTTTGCCCTGCCAGGGCTGAGGTCCTCTGTCCTGCATATGTGCAAGGTTCTAAAGTTTTGTCTCCCTCCAAGCGACTTTATTATTCACTGGTAACTGACTATTCACTGAGACAAGACCTTCAGCATTTCAGAGGAGATCACCCTCCCTATTGTTAAGCTCCAGAGAACCTTACCTTTCACTTTCTCACTCGTTAGTTCCATGAGCATGGTTTTATTCCATACAAGTTGAAACAATAATTCCTGACCTTTATACATGTTTTAGGGCCCAAGGTAAAGCAGTCTTCAACACTAAGTTACTGAATCCTGTTGTGGTTCTGTCTGTATGGTGTCCCAGGGAGAGGGTGTTAAATTGCACCATAATTCCCTTCTTGGAGAAACACGACACACGAGGGTTTTCATCTCACCATGGGGCTGGGTCAGGTTTGCATCAAGACCTCAGAATGAGGCATTTTCACAGGACTCATAGCTGAGGCACATTATATGTACCTCAAGTGCTTGGTATAAGAGCAAGATGAAACCTTTCCACAATTTGGAGCAGTCATGAGTTTGTTTTTTCACATGCTAAAAGTATACACACAAGATGTTGAGTATGAATTTTACTGTTTTAAGTAAATTGTCTCTAATGAGGAGAACAGAGTCTAATACACAAAGGCATTACAGAGTCAAATGACTCAGTATAATGGGCCTATGCATGTAGATTTCAAAAATTAAGATCTTACTCCTAGTGAGTTTGTAACATTAGAAGCTGGCCATTAAAATAATGTTTATGAGAAACTTGCACCTCAAGGTAAGAGTATTAGGACCCACTTCATGGACAACTGCCTCAGCATTTCTGCACACACAGCTGTGTGTCTGTCTTTCGAGGTGCAGGCAGAAAGCACTCACATATGTCATTTCTTTTGCAGGTGGTGAAATCCAATCCCTCTGAAGAAAGGCCACACATAACAATGACGTTATCAAGGCACTATACGCTGGGGAAATATTTCGGCAGTCAAAGCAAACCATCACAACTGCAGGACTATACAACAAATTCTCAGTCCCCGTATCATGTCCGAGGTCCAATAAATCAAGTTTATTCTGAAATCCTTCTCAGCAGGCTCTGTGCAAATAAGAGGGAGTTTGTCAGCACATAGCCTCTCTTGGATATAGCACCGAGGCTAGGGAAGTGCCACTGCCTGAGTGACAATTGAAGGACCACTGTGGATTTATGATATGCTTCCTTGATTGACTGCATGCACACAAAGAGACTTCAGGACGTGTGGTTTTTTTTCCAAAAACCTTATGAAATTAAGATATGCCCTGGTGACTCTGTTGTGTGGAAGTGGAAGATGGAGGGTTGCAAAGGAGAGAAGAGGGGAAGGTACTTGAACGATTGCATAAAACTAGAACAGCTGTAGCTCAAGCAAGCGTGTATTATTGATAGTAAAAAGACACATATATTCTCTTGAACATTTGCAAAAGAGCTGTTTTAGGTCTTCAGCACTATCTATTTTTATATTTATAGACACTGTAATATTTGAATGTATTTAGAAACTGACTACATTCCATTTGAAAGAGTTTTATCTTATATGGATGGGTTTCCCTTTCATATCAAACCTTTTCTGTTTCAACACTTGGTTTATAGAATCTGAAAATGTCTATTAGCATTTTGCTGATGATACTCAGTTTTGAACTCCAGTTTTTAGTGAAAACACATCTCTTCTTTGTATCTTAGATGGAACAGATATCTACTCTATTTTTTTGCATGTTCTGAAGCTAATAGGGAGATAGGTTACCTACACTTGAGACTGATTGTAACTGTTTCAATGTAACATGTAAATATAGTGAATTTGTTAACATAAATTTATTTATGGTCCTAGTTTAGGAGAGTGTCCATATGCAGGAAGAATGTTTAGGTAAGTGCTTCAGTGTCTACCTTCTCCCGTAAGCCAATCAAGTATTTATTCTTCCTGCACAGAAGTGCCATTTCTTTAATGATTTTTTATAAAACACTTGCCAATGTGTGAAGCCAGTACCACAAACATTAAAAAAAAAAAAAGCACACACAAGAATTTCAGGATCTGGTAATTTATCTATCATAAGAAGTGTGTGATATAAAGGCAGCAGAATCTACTGCAAGCATCTCTTGCTTGGCACAGACAAGGACCTTCTCTGAATGCCAGTTTCAGTTCAGACCTTCTGTGAGCTGCAGTTTCATGCTGTAGGCCAGCTACATCCCCAGTGTTTGCAGACCTGTGGGTGACACCCCAGGGAGAAGCTGTGTGTTGGTCCCCTCCCAGAGTGCTGGCAGCCCCCTCACTCACAGCTGAGGTGCCCGATGTGAAACTGTGCACGGTCCAGGATTAGCAGCTGGGTGACAGGCTAGTGGCAACCCACAGGACTGTTGTCCCTACAGATTATCCAGTTATGGAATTTCATTCATCCAGTCACACAGCAGGCAGTCAAGGCACCACTCTACCACCAAGTATTAGAGAAGGGTGTTTTAAGCAGGCAGGTGTAAGTCTAACCAGGGGTCTGCTGAGTTCTGTGTCGTGCTTCTCTGTCACAATTTTACATATAATGCTTCACTAGCTTTTGCTTTGGGAAAGGAAGTCACAAAAAAAGTCAGGGAATAAACAAATTTCAACAAATAAAAAAACAAAGCAAAGAACTAATTATCATCTTACTTGCCTTAGTAGCACACAGAGGGCTACCCTGTATAGAAGTAGGGCTAGCAATTCACAACACAACATTTAGTATTTGCCTAAGATCCTGTATCTATAAACAGTCTGTATGCCCAGCTATAGTTCTGTGAATTTGTGCTTCTTCAGGTAAGAAATGTAAAGTTTTAATAGGAAATTCTCTTGCAATATGGAGTTTGGCATCCTAGATGATAGAGAGTATCCTCCAAAACAGGATCTGGCATTCCTGATTTAAGACACCTTTCACTATATTGAAAAACCTTCTAATTTAGATAATGACAAAATTAGTGAGATGGTATGATTATATCTGTTTCTTTATAATATGCTGCTGATTGCTTACAGAAAATATCCCCAAATTTCAATGTAAGGTTTTCCCTGGCATGGAGATCTACATGAAAGATGGGTCAGGAGCTGTGTGTAAATACTGAAAATATCAGCATTTGGTTTTGAGCAATATGATTATCTAAAGAATGTAATTATATGCAAATGATGTAATATATTCTCTTGGGTCTGGAAATCCAGGGCTGCACAACCTTAAAGCTGAAGGATAGAATATCATCATTGATATTAGTAGATGCAAAATACAGCCAGATGTCTTTGGTATTAAGATGATCGATGATAGCTGTATTACAGTTCTGCTTCTGATAAGATTTTTTTTTTTGTAGCTCATTTAAATCCACATGCTGTTACTGTTCTTGTTCTGTACATAAATGTTTTTAAGGCATTAACTGGGTTTTTGTGAGGTTTTTTTAGCCAAAACCTATTGCTGAAGCATCAACTTAGTTATGAAAAAGAAAGAGCTGACTTTGTTATACTGTAGTGGATATCAGTGAATGTGCAATTCATCAGTTCTGGTTTCACCACAAAATGGTTTACATGTGCTGTACACCCAGGTGTCTTAATGTTTTCCAAATCTTAATATTTTTCAAATGTATTAAGTGTATATTTTCCTGTGTGTTTCCTATTTTTACATGTCTATGTACATTATTATGTCTGTACAAAGTCATTGGTACAATTTGCAAATTGATCTTTATTTAAGCGAGTTCTTAGAATAAGCTTTTTCCAACACTATGTATGATCCACATAGTCTTAGGAATAAACAAAGGATACTAAGCTACATTTTTGTTATTTAACTTTAAAATATATCTAGTATCTCTATGAATGTGAAAGATGAGATTTGAGATTGACATGCAAGGATTGCTTGCTCATATGCATTAAAATTTATGGATTAAGACAATAAAAGGATTACTGTGTTTGAATTCCAGTGAGAGCACATGTTGCTATCTACAGTTTACTCTAGAGTTATTATATCTGCTGTGATATTTTGCCTGAATAAACATTAAAGTGTTCCTATAGTCCATATATCTACCTTAGTCTCATTGCTTACCTTTAAAATAGCATAGGACCTAGTTGTCAGGTTGAGTTCCACCTCCTAATACAGGCATGAGTGGCCCTGGAATTAGTGGCAGGATTGAAATACTTAGGCTGAGGAACAAGTGCTCTGAAAAGTGGGGTTTCTTGCTCAGTGTCTGCCCAGCAGCATGTGGAGCTTAGAACAGAACTAGGGTATACTTTAAGCAACAGGTAGAGTAAGGATGGAACTGAGTTGCAAAATAAATAGTCTGATATACAGAGCAGTAGTCTCAGTTATTATTGCATGCCTTTAGCACTGCTTTTCCAGTGTCCAGTGAGTTGCAGCTCCTCACCTCTCATGTAACTCCATAGATATTGAAGTGAATTGGGTCAGAGCCTTGCAAGATACTTGGCCACCATGATCCAGTCCATCCTAATAAATATCTTCGGAATAACTGACTGACTTTGGAATAAACAGTATTTCCCTTTTTGTAGGGAAATGCCTTGACAAATCATCCCTGTCATCAGAGTTGCTGGATTTCAGGGAGCTGAAAGGATGGACTACGAATACAACATTTAGTCCTTGTATTCATTTGAAAATTATAATCTTTAGAATAATCTCTTTCACACTGTTTAGTACAAGGCCTTTATTTTTCTCTTCTGTGACACATTAAAGGGACATCAAAGTAAGTTTATTTGCTTAGTGGGTGGGGTAGCAAGGCATCAAATTACCTCAAGGTTGAAATAACCACTAATAGTTACGATTCTATTGCTATGTTGAGCCAAAGAGAATGCTTTGAAGATGCAGATATGTGTGATATTAAGTTGACTGCAGTCCAGGGATCTTTCAGATTACTCTCTTAAAGTAAAGCAATTTTTAGAGGTGCAGTGAACTATTTGGCATAGACTCAAACTGCTAAACAAGTCTCTGTAGGGTCACATGAAAAATATGGTCTTACCTTCTTGTTTGCCTGCTAGCTTTGCATCTGGCTTGTTTTACCTCACTGGCTGTCTGCACCTGCTCTACTCCACATCAGCCTTTCTTTCAGGTGACCTTGGAAATTTGTGTTTTGTCAGACTAGCAGCTTCTGGAAATCTGAGATACAATTTTTGTGGATTCAGTCTGAATCTTCAAAATAAGTTTTTCTCAAGCTCAAAAGCACTGGAATACAGCAGGGGTAGAGCAAGCCTCTTATCTAGGGCAGTGATTTTCTCTGATGAATTTAAAACAGCTGTGTATTAAGAAGTTAGTTTGCACAAGCACTTGCCTCTTCATGGAGTTTGCCTTTACCAAGCAAAATTTCATCTTTCAAACTCCACTGCTATTTTTACCTGTGTATATCTTCCAAACACCAGAACAGTCTGTGTAAAATGCAGGCATAGCTGTTTATTGGTGCTGGTACATACCCTGAAGCATTTGCTGGTACCTTCACAGTATCCATTTAACAGAAAAACTCTGACTACACAGTAAAAAGACACTGTGCATCTCAGGCTTACTCACCTGTGATTAGATTGTACCTAAAAATAGTGCTACATGTCAGTCTAGGCCAGTACCTGGAGCTAAGTGCCCTAGAAAACTGCTCAGGTCATTAACTGCAGTGGTCAAGATGAGCCTGTGGGGTCACAGCAGGGTCTTCTGCAGCAAGAGTTTCTGTTGTGATGGACTTCTCCCATTTCTGTGGTTTTTCTTCTGACTGTTTGGCCAGCTCTTTGCACCTGTGAGCAGTCCTTCCTGCAATCCCTCAAGCATGTTCAGCAGCCTTGGCAAGGGACACCACACTAAGCAGCCCTGAAATGAAGATCAAGCATATGTTTAAATAAAATCTGAACTGCACTCTTTATGCAACACAGCATTTATAAAGCAGCACCTTCATTTCCTCTAGTACTGAACTTCCCTGATGAGGAGCAGGATTCATTCCCTTTCAGCTGAAATTCAAGTACCAAAGTATTTTACCAGCTTTTGACAACCTTTTTTCCCCACTGCTAGCTTGCCTGAAATGAAGTGGGGGACTGCTCTACATGCTCCTGCCTAACAGAGTGAGGTGTGTTCACACAGTCGCTGCAGTGGGCATTTCCTCCCATACCTCATCGTGGGGACAACATTCCTACATTCCTACAGCAGTGTTTTCAATATTGTGATTTTTTGGATGTGTTTCGAGCAGTGACAGTCTGTGTGGTTAAAACAGACAGCTCAGTGTCTACCTGCACCACCTGCCCCAGTGCTGCTCTGAGGACGCAGAGTAGACTCTGGGTGAAGGCAAGACTGCAGAACTAAAATCCTTCAGTGAGGAATAAAAATGGCCCAGACACCTTTTGACAAAGTCAGTGCAGTTATGATGAGCTCACTGCAGATCAAGCATGTGAAATTAATGTTGTCAGGAGCCATTAAGTTAACAAATTATATGGATTATTGTGAGGGTTGGAAGACCAGATTTGTGTTTGTCAGAGTTTCTCACTTGCCATGTTCCAAAAACATCTTTTATATTTTCTTTTGTTCTTGTCATTATCAGCTTCCATATTTCTGTTAAAATTCTGTGGGACTAAGAGGTTTGAAGTAATATTTCTACTCTGCCTGATAATGATTGTGCAGCCTCCCCAGATGGTAGTCAAATCATGTAACAGATGAGAGAAGTTTTATTATTTCTGAATGGTATTTTTCCTTTACTTCCATATGCCAGCTCCAAAGTTTCTTTATATTTACAGAAAGCTTTAGTTATGATAGCTCTAATGCCTCCAATGTATTCAAAGAAACCTGCCAATCCCTATTTATCCTAACAGGACAGAAAACACTTTAAGCCTTGAAAACCTGACCGTGCAAGCCATTAGATAATGCAGCACCCAGCATGATCTAGCCCACAAATGGCTTCCTTTGAAATAGAGAGTCACAGTTGTGTTCTACTAAAGTTTTCACTGGGGTGATTACAATTTAAACATTTTTTGTGTGGACTGAGAGATGTGTTTTTTTCAGCTCACAGCCTTTGTTGGGCTCTCTTTATAGCAAATGGTATCTATTAGCTACTGTAAAATCCTGTTTCAACATCCTTTGACACTGTCCTGCCCAGTTCTTATAAAACACATGCATACAAGGGGATTTACGGCTGATGATAAAAGGTTAAATCATAACAGGTCTTACTGCTCCACCCACTACTGTTCCCTAAATTCTACATTGCATCATTTCTGTGCAATAACAAGGAGTCAGGGTCTAATAACCTCTTAATGCAGGGCTCCTCGGTCTCTAAAACAATTCAGCAATGTAGCTCTGATGGAGTTACCAAAATAACACACCTTCAGCTGTGAAATGTATACTGCAGAGCCTGCAGGCATACTCAAAACTTGCCTGTTGGATCAAGGCCAGCCTGGAAGTCAAGGACAGAGACTTCCAGAGACTGTTCTGAGGCACCAAAACCTGGTCTCCTGCTTAACCTTATGCATTTAATAGAGACATTGTAATTACGATTGCGGTCACACTAGGCTTCTTTGTAATCACCACAGAAAGACCAAAATCTGAATTATTCTCTAGAGGTGTCTATAATTTCTACAATATTGCTTACTGTAAAGGGAACCTAAAGAAACTCCGATTTTTCTGATTGGTGCCTGAAGATTTGAGAGAAGAATGTCAGTTCAACAATGTGTCTGTGGGATTAATTATGTAGGTAAGAGATGTTTTTACATCCCACTTCTGCTCCTTTACTGCAGGAACTTGATCACAAGCCCACCACTATGATCACCAGGAGATGTTTTCCAGCATAACATGGAACATGCTCAACACCTGCTCCTGGAGCTGCTTCTATGTTTAACAGTGCACTGTATCAGAGGGATGCCAGTCTGCAGGTGAGCAGAACATTCCACAGCAGTATGGGATATACATTTGGGTAATAAATGAAGAACAAATCTCACCTACTGCCTTACAACAGGGATAGGTGAATGTCTGTTTCTGTGAGAAAAGCCAAGCTGAGAGGCACCTAACTCCAGGAAAGAGTAGAGATTGTTTTTCAAGTTTAGAATTCATATCAGAGAGGGGTGCCTGGTTGGTATCCGAGGGCTCCAGCTTCTAGCACATATTTCTGTACCAGAAGTGCGTTGTGAGCCCAAGTAACTTAGGGACTGCTGACCATTATGCAGGAAAAATATCTAATAGGTATTAAAAAATGAGCCTAACCTTGGCCACCTTCCCCATTTTGGCTCTATGAAGAATCCCTCCACACCTCACACACAAATAGACCCCCAACATCACCACTCTGTGAGTGGCTTGCAGCTGTTCATGTAACTGCTCTCTGCCTTACTTAGTTCAAAACAATACAGTATAGAAGAGACCTCTTTGAATTGTAGTGTATAAACTAACTTGTGCAATTCCAGATGAGTGGGGCAGCTGTGAGATAGCATTTACAAGAGTGAATGGTAACATCCCTGAATTCTTAGAGAGGAAAGGCAAATGGAGAGCTGGAGCCTGGAGGGAACTGACAATCTTCCCACAAGTTAGATGCAGAAAAACTACATCCACTGAAGTGCTGTTAGTGGACTTGTCCTCACCTCCTGGGGTTTAAATACCCGGCTTCAAAGTAATATTCTTAATGTGAATAAATACCTGTACAAATACAAGTTCGTAAATGAGATGAAAAGGGTCAGAAGCAGGACCTAAATGTTTGGCAACTATATCTAATTGTGCCTAGGGAGCCCGAGGGACTATAATGAATCTATAAAACAAGTTAACACCTGCTCCTCCCACTTCTGTTAATTAAAATTCAGTAGAGATGCAAGTCATTGAAATGAGTGATCTATCACTCCATGGGAGCCAGTCTGGAGTGGAGTGTCTGTCTAGACAGTGCTGCAATTACCACATTTTGTATCTGCCATCTTCCATGCTCCTCCAGCCTGGCCACTTGGATTATTTCCTAAGGCTTGAAGGACAGAATATCAGCCCTCAAGTTCACAGTCGTTTCTACTTTTGACTAGACAATCTGTTTTGCTAGTGGGGAGGTCAGTAGAGGTGCAGAGCTGACTGTAAGCTCTCAAATCCCAAATAACAGCACCACCATCTCAACACTACAGAATATGGTCCTGCAGGTACTGGGAAAGAGTCAGTGCAGTAGCACAGCCCAAGCAAAGTGACTGCCATAGCCAGACAAGGGCAGCACTTGTACACCTAGCAAAGCTACTCTTGTTCAGAAGATCCTGACGTGGATTCCCTCCAGGTTATTCCACTTGGGAATTTAAGATTTGCCTTGCTCTGTCCACCATATTGAGGTATTTGCCTCATTTTGGGGCTTGGGGAAGCTGGTATGGTCCTGTCCCTTTCCATCATCCTGACCACACACTTTCTGGGATATTTGTAAGTGAAAACGCCTCACTATTTGTTGCCTGGTTCAAGGCTGTCATTACCTCTGCTAAGCAAAGGCTTTCTACACAGAGAACAGAAGATCTGAGGAGAAAAGTCTCAAATATAGAATATTTAAGGGTTTGACAGTAATTCAGCCACAGAGAAGTTGTTGAAGTGAAAAGTATGGCTAATGTCCAAGTGGCAGCGCACTGCAATATAAAATGAAAGAAAAATCAAGGCTTGATTTACAAGGGCTCCTGTAAAAATGCTATGACACAACACTGGTAGATTTTAAATAGGGATTTGAGTCTTCAAATCTTTCACCAACTAATATTGAAGGACCTTGACTTTTTTTTTTTTTTTGTTTCAAAAGAAATATTTGGGGAATTTTTCTCATCACACACCAATATGAATGGCAGTGCAAGCTGAAATAGGAATCTGAGGTCCAATCCTGTCTTGTTCATACATGATATCTTATTACTTTATAAGAAAATATAGAAATCCAGCAGAAATTCTCCATCTCCTTCCAGGTTATTTGTGACAAATTTAGAGACAACTGTTATGAAAACACCTAAGGAAATGCCCTGCTATGCTCACATGTTCAATTGCAATCAATGCATCTGCTTCCTGGATCCGTAAATATTTTATGGCTGTCTAGCCAAGAATGCAGATAATGCTGTGTCTTGCACATAGGTACAATATGTGAACCTGTTCATGTCTAGACTCCGTTTTCCAACTGGTTATATTTTTGTTTCAAAAGATCCCCAACAAGGCCCTCTAGATGATCAGAAAATTATAAACCTCTGAAGCCCAAAGTTCTTCAGATTTGCTTTACTTAGGTGCATACGCTTTATGAATATGACTGCTTTCAAGGAATTCATGGAGTCTCCTGGTACATCTTGATGAATCCTGAAAACAAATAATTTTCACCCTCCTACAAAAGCATTCCCTGTCTTTTCCTTTTCCTGCCTTTCTTTGAATATTCCTTGCTAAAATCTTGGGCCTTTCTTTTCCACTTCCATCATTTTTCCTTAATTCTACATCTCCCTTTCCACCTCCTCTGTCTAGGAACAAGTGACCAACCTCGTTTTACAATCTCCACCCATCACCTTAGCCTGCTGACTAGTGTCCAGTTCTCAGCTGGTGAAGCTGTAATCTCCATCAGCTTTATTTGGGACAAGTAGTGAAGGCTTTGTGAGCAAGACAATGTGCCTGTGTTTACACTGCATAACTGAAACCTGTTAGAAGCAAAAATTGTAAGTCAAAAACTAAAATAAGGTGGGAATACATTTCAGTTTTTCATTTTTGCTTACAAGATCCATCTTTTCCTTCATCTCCCTCATTTTATTCTCCACCTAATGAATTTCATCAAAATCTTATTTTCATAGAAATGTATCCTACCTGTCCATTTATCTTCCACCCCCTGTGCCTGTATAGACAAAATTAAATTGTGTATTTACACAGCCATGTCTTCCTTTTTATCTGATTCTAATACAGGGACGGTGTAGTGAAGGAAGGGAAGATTTGTTTTGTTGAGGTGGAGACCCCTGATTTAAATAGGTGGAGCTGTATTCCCGTAACAGGGCAGATTTGGGATTTGGTGAGTAAGTTGCACCAACTCTCACACTCACACATGCATAAGTGGTCTCAGGAGTCGTATTGTAAAGCAGTCCCCCTTGTAACACATCACCTCAGCATACAGCTTTAAGAGTCTTAAAGCTTCTATAAAAAAGCTATTTCCATAGTTTCTGGCCACTTTCTGTAAGTGACAGATTCTGCAGCTAGGGAGTAGTTTAACATCTGATTATATTTTTTTAAACCCGTTTGCTTATTTTTGTAAGGCAGGTAAATTTAAAGTTAATATACAGCCCTTCTATAGCCACAAATAATACAATGAATCTTTGTCCTCCAATATTTCAGCAGGGATCTGACCCAGTAGACACTTACTGTTTATATAATATGAAAATATAGTCTGATATAGCTTCATTCACCAGACATTTATTTTTCTGCTTTATTTATACATTATTTGTACACATAGTGTCATTTATTCCTTGAAAGTAGCAACAGATATAAAATAGAGACCATATGGAATATTTGAAAGCTCTGAACATTTTATCATCAGATCTGAGAATATGTTTCTTTCCATTTTGAATACATATTATTCACTTAAAATTTTGTATTTAGGCTTTCCTTTGAGCTATGCTTCATTAGTTTTTGCCTTCACCAATTTCTACAGGAGTACAAGTAATTTTTATTGGTAAAGATATCTAATAAGCATTTACTCTCTGTCCTTAAATTCAGCTTATGTTTTTGTTTGGTCTTTGTCAGTATATTCTTAACTCTCAGTATCTGCATTTACCATAAGAAGACATTAGTGTTGACATTGTTAACAATATGATCTTCAATCTCAATTGTAAAAATAAAAATAGTACATCAGTTCTTCATAACTGTGACAGCTACAATAAAACAAAATATATTGTCTTCCCTTTCATGTATTTTTGCACCTGAATCACACATTCAAGCTCCCTCTACAATCATGAAAGCTTTTCATCACATGTGCCCATTTAGTTGTACTTCAAAGCACAAGTCAAGCGTCACCAAGTGAGTCTAAAACTCTTTCCTGTTGAATGCCCCGTACCATGGGCCAGTGTGCTGTGATACCCTGTGTAGCCTGAGGATGAGGTAAATAGGAAGTGCAGAGTTACTAGATTTGCATGCTAACCAAGCAATCAGCTGTGTGATAATAAAAATAGAAAGCCCCTAGGGCTTTCTTCCCCTTTGCTCCAACAGATATGGAAGTGTAACGAGCCTCGGAAAACACAAGATGATGTAAAGATCTAAAGATAGTAATTTCTGGAAAATGGGCTTATTATCCCTTTTTTTTGGTGTGGACCAGGCCTGTTGTATATCATTGTGATATTTGTCCATGACCAAATGGACTCTCTTGGATCCTTGCAGATAACACCTCTCAGAGTGCAGCTGAAGAGGATGTATGTTCCATTAAAACACAGATAATGGGATGTCTGGCACTGGAAAACAATTTTGAGGAATAACATAGAGCTTACACTCCAAGCTCATTATCCAAAAATATTTCCTAATCACTTCTGCAGAAATAGCCATAGATATTAAAAAAAATAAATCAGTGACAGCAATGGAGCACCTGTCAGACTCTGACATGCAAAAGTACCAAGCACAGCTGGGGCAGTGGTGAGCCCAAGAAAATTCTAATGCAATTGCTGAGGATAATCAGAAAATAAAATAGATTATATTTACAGAAATGAGAAATTAAAGGACTTGATGATCCTGCCTGTAGTCCTTCACTACCTAAAAGGTAGGAAAATTTTGAATCATAACAGTTGAATTTTCTGAGCAATATCAGAGGTTGAAAGCATTTGCTGTGAGTATATTTAAAGTATAGAAATATGCTTATTTCTAGACAGAAGATGACATTAACTTGGTTTGGAGGCTGTAAATAATTTGTTCATTCAGGAGAGAAACTTAATACTGTGTGCAATATTAAAAGCAGATATTTATGGCACCATGGCACTTAATTTTACAGCTGTGTTTGTGCGCTCCTTTACACTTTGTCTGGGGAATCTTTCACATACCGTAGGAACTGCAACAAGCAAGAGATTCCAGGCATCTGGGCAGCAGCCCTGTCTCTGCAGAATGGTGAGGAAAGGCAGAGGGAGTGACAAACTGCCCAGCTCCACTCTGGGAGCCAGGATTAACCACTGCACTTTTAAGGCACTGGGACACTTCCATCAGAGGTGTTGGTGGAGTCCTGGCATCACCTGGACACTCCAGGGCAATACTGGGCCAGGTTCCTCCTGCATGTCTCTTCCAGCAGACACTACCTGGCTGTGTCATCTCCTGGACAGGGCTGGGGTGGAGGGTGCCTTGCCCTACTCTCCAGGATGAATCCCAAGGCATGATTGCTACTGCCCATGCCATGCTAAGGAATACAGATCCCTCCTCACAGGAGCAGGGGAAATTGTAGCTGCTCAAGCTCCACACTGATCCCATTTTCACTGGTGATGCCTGGAGGTTTTTGCAGTTGTTGAGCTGTTCAAACATCTCAGAACACAGGAGTAAAAGAAAGTTTTCAAATAAATAATTATAAAAACAACAGAAAACTATCAGTGGGAAAATCATAAAAAAACAAAAAAAATCCCCAAACTACTCAAACTATTCCCTTTTATCCCCATGGCCTTAACTTTTGCATGATTTAGATCAATGCTATTACAAGGTTGCTGAGATATTAAACCCCAGCTATTCTGATAACTTGCCAGTTTAGCAGAGTTCAATTAGTTGGGGACAGCCTAAACCCTGTAGACCTTGGCATCTTGCCCTTGCCTACACTCATTTTAAACCACAGCTACCCTGTCTTATGCACCAGTGGAGAAATATCACAGCTGCAGGAATATAAGGGTAAGGTTTCCAAAGCTGACTTTCTTTGACAACACTGTTAAAAAGTTTAAGTGGATTCACCTACTCCTGTGCCAGGCCAGGTCAAAAAAGAAAAAATTGTTAGAAAGAGAAAAGAAAGTGATCACTGAGGAGAGGAAATAAGGAAGTGGCTCAGGAAAGAGGTAACATGTAACACTGACTTAGCAAGATTTACTAAAGATATGATGCTTGTCATTTAACCCAAGCAAAAATTTTGACAGCCTTATAAAACCTGCTAGTGCAAGGCATCCTGTGACCATTTGAGATTAAAATGAACACTTATGAAGGGACAGATTGTTTTCTTTCTAGGGAGTTTCTTGCATCTTGATTTTTGAGATCAGCAGTGCTCATTACCTGTAAAGAGATATGATTTTATATGGGCCTTGGATTATCCATAATGTAACTGTATAAGGTTTTATTTTTTTAATATTTTTCATCAAAAAGTGCTAAGTGGGAATGGGACAAGAAGTGTAACAAAGATTATTGGGGACATAAAGGAAAAATGCTGAGACACAAAAGATTAAATTCATGCACTGAAAGGTGAGAAATCATTGAAATTTGGGGGGGAGGGGGAAGTGTGTAATTAATTATTTTAATTTGGAATGGTTTAAATGCTGTCCTATAACTTGAATGACTTCTAAGTTGAAAAAGTAGGCCATTAATTTCTTCCCATTACTACCAGACCATGGGTAGAAAGGGACTACTTCTGTGTACTACTACATTCTTTCACATTTCTTCCTGAGCTTCCTCAGTTTAATCTGGCCTTGTAGGTAAATGCACATGTGTGGTGCAAGAAACCTGACCACTGGACCAAGTGCTTTGCAAATTAGACACATATCCATACCTCGATGAATGAGAAGATAACAAATAGAGCTTTGTATTACAACTGTTACACATTCTTGTTTCCATCATTATCCTCACTCAAACGATAAGAAATGCATTAGAAATTGAATTAGCAATGAGAAACCAAGGACCTGATCATGGATTTGATGATAATGCACCATCTGACACCAGAAAATTAAATAGCTCTCTGAATGTCAGTTCTCACAGGATGCTGACAGTTCTGTGCGTGTGAATCATGTCTCTATTAGGAGATGTAACAAAATCATCTACAAAAGGGTCATGTGGAAAGTGTTAATGCAAATTATCAGGTGAGGTGGGAATATAAATTGAGTTGTAGACAGCTCTGCTCCTAGGGGAGCAGTTCTTCCTCCTTCCTCTACCTGTGTTATACCTAAAATCCAGTGCCCTCTTTGGGAGCAAGCATGCTGCTTCTGCACACATCAGGAACATGCATGAGCACACACACAGTACCTTATCCTGCTTATCTCAGGAACTTCTCTATAAAGCTTACACATACATCAACAAAGCTCTGGCGTTACCTCCTCAGGGGAGAATGATTTAAAACTAAATAAGGGATACCTCCAGATGCACCCTCTGCACTGAAATAATTTGGATTCTTCCATGCACTTGAGTTACTCCTTTCACCAAAATACACAATTATCTTCTAGAAGCTCTGCGACACCAGCCAGCAGCACCTACTCTAATCTCATACACTTGATCTAAAAAAAAAAAAAAAATTCTATTATTTTGCTTCAAGTACAAAGAAAACATTAAGCAAACTTGAGATCAGGGGAAATTTTACTACTATTTTTAGTTTTTAATAGTAAGTAAAGTCTGGGTGAAATTAGAATTAATAAGTGGATTTTATTCCCACATCTTTCACACTATGTTTTGGAGCCTTTACAGAATTCCCTTGGTGAATTTTACTTAATAATACGTATATATAATAGTATGCTGAAAATATTCCCCTGGGGTAACTCTAGAAAATATCTACATTTAGACAGCCCATGTTAGAGAACAGAATTTGCTAGCAGCACTTCAGAAGAAAGCCATACCTACTTCCAGGATTCCCCAAAAAATGGGAAATTCTGAAGCACACATGTAAATATTGGCAAGCCCAGGACACTGCCTCCAGATTTGTGACCACAGGAAACATCAGACTCTAAAGCCAGACTTTCTGGCAGCATGCCACCAGTAGATGTAGATTGCCAGAAGACCTGCTCAGCAATTGATTCAGCAGCTATCTGGATTTATGGGCTCCAGAAAGCTTTATTTTCCTCTGGATCCTTTGGCAAGAACAGAAGGAATTGTAAGAAGCATGCATGCTCTTTCCTCACCTTCTTACTTCTCCCTTTTTTTTATATATCCATAATGTCGTGGGTTTAAACCAGTAACTAACAGACACATGCACATAGAAAATGATGCTCTGTTTTCTGTGTTGTGCAGCTACTATAAACATAATATTCAGGGGTAGCTTTGGAATCATTACATGTCTGTGAGGTCTGTTTATGAAGTCTCCATCTGACAACGTGTCACTACTGGATGCACTTCAATTGCTGTCCCAGTCATTTCTGAACTCATCATGCTACATCTGAATCAGCAACAGTGTGTACTTTCAGGTATAAACATTTAAATGAAGAACAGCAATAATGTTAAACCTCTGGACAAGGGGCAGAGGGATCTTGGAGGGCCATGTAGGGCAGAAGGGGAATCTCTGTCTTCCTCTCCCGACTTCCCTTCTACTGCCAGCCAGACCTTACTGAAGTCCTGAGACTTCTCTACAGACAATCCCCTGACAGAGAGATGCTGCACTGTGAGGGAGCACTGCACCAAGAGCACCAGGACTCCCACCCCAAAATCCAGGGACTCTGCACGTGTCTCCTCCTGCCCCTTCTCACTGAGGATGCAGTACTCCCACCACCCCATGCTGCAATGGCTCTGCCTGGGTACCGCTCTTTTGCCAGCAGGGTGCCTTCAGTGCAAGGACTTGGCACGTCCTCAGCTCCCAGAGTGGTGCAGCCAAGCACTGCAGGACATTGAAAGCTTTCTCTGTTAGAAGTACAGATTTTGAGCCTGACCTGATAAATGTCATAGCTGAAGGGATACCCTGATACCGGTTTTCCTCTGTTCTTTTTTATAAGATAAGGGGATAATGATCCCATTTTATCCACAGGTGGGATTATGCAGTTTGTTCTGTCATAGTCATGTCTCTGATTAGCATCAGAAGTTCCAGGAGAAGGAAAATAATTTGAATAAAGCTTTCTAAAGTGGTGGCTTGTTTAGGAGAAGTTAACTTTACATGTACTTACATCTACTAAGACAACAAACCTTGATTATAGTGAAAGCACTAACCACTACCCTTTTAAAGAGATAATTGGTCTATCTCTTAAGCACATTATCTGTGAAGTGAAACTTATTCACAGAGCTTCTGCACAACATAGTATTTTTTTTATATATTAGTGAATCATATATATATTTATACATATATACATATATATATACACATACATGCATATATATATATATATATATATATAATTGTATATGTAATTGACCCAATCAGGATCCCATTAATGTTCATTAAATATTAAATTAATAAATGTCAATTCAGGAAATACAAAGCTGCTTAGACTAATTTTCCTTTTATTTATTTTTTTCCTTTTGTCAGCATTTGTTTTTCATCTTTTTAACATAAAAAAATTTGGGCATTTTAGTATGAAAGGCCACAGATAGCCCCACCATGGCCAGAGAAAGCGAGATAAGCAGAAAGTCAAATTTATCTTCTGTGATTTATAGTAAGTTTTGTTCACTGAATCTTGGCACTTGACCTTAGCTTGGATTCGCTTCACTGTCTCTGCATCCCACTCACATTGCTGTCTGTGATGGAGTGAATGGTTTTCCAGCACACAGGGCTCTGAAGCCTCAGTAAATTAGGATTACAGCCTTCAGAAACATTTGGCAAATTACAATAAATTTTGGGAGATCAGCAAGGCATTTCTCAATTGTTTCCCTTTGCAGGTTTGCAAAGCACATTATGTGCAAAGGTGTATGCTCTTCCACTCCTGGTAGCCAGCTGACCTGCATGCAGACCCAGAGCTCTAGACTAGCAGGAACGCTCCTCTGTGTGCTGCCTTTGCCTGGGGAAGAGTGTTGTTGGAGGGAATAAAGCAGAGAGATGGTGTAAATAGCAGGCAGGAAGCTAAAACACAGGAGAAGGGCAGAGGATGGGGATCTGGTGGGGAATCCAGCTGTGACAGCAACAGGGGAGTGGTTGTAAGGGAAACAGATGGGAAGAAAGGCAGATGGGAGATTAGGATTCAAACACATAGTAACTGAAACTTTTTTAAATCAGATGGTCATGGAAAAATGTAGATTGCTTCCAGTCACTTCTAGAGATTGAACTGGATGATCTCAAGAAGTCCCTTACAATAAATACTATTTTTTGTTTAGCATCAGCCAGCCAAATTGGAAGTGTTTCACTTTGCAATCTATACAGTCAAAGGGCTTCCCTGACTAGACAAAGATGATTGTAGCAAAAAATGTACATAAAATCAGATCCCCATGAGAACCCAACAGAAAGGTAGTTTCTTTATTTAAGGGGCCATATATGAAATGCTACAAATAGGATTGGAATTTTTGAAATCAATATTTTTAAAATTTAAATCTTACACTGCAATTTGCATGTAAGATCCTGTAGCTAGTATGGAAAAATTCACACATAAGAATTTAGAACCAAACTATCCATATTAACATTAATAAATTAAAAATAAAAAAACAGCAACAAGAAAATCAAAACAAACAATCAACCACAGAGAAGAAACTTGTTTAAAGAACCTGCAGGAAAAAAATAGCTTCAGAGTGGATGATAAACTCACAGAGCAGATAAAGCAGCACATAAGGAATCCATGTCTGCTAGACCAAGGCTTTGAATTAACTTTAGAAGATGGAGCCAGGAAGCAGCAAAGAGGATAAAATGAACCGTGTGTCCTGAAATAATTAGATAATTCTCTGACAAAGCCCACACATTTTGGCTGGTTCAGGCCTGTTTCATGGCTGGCTCCCTGTGTTCCAATGTCCCTCACTCTGGTCTGAGTTCCTCTGAGTTCCTCTGCAACCACAAGCAGATGTTCTCTAGACTAAAATTCAGTACAAAACAGAGAAAACAAAGTTGTATTGAAGGTTTTAAATAACTAGTGGGGTCATTAGCAATCTGCCCAGAGTTGATTATGCTTTGGAGACACTTTGAGAGCAGACACATAAGCATGAAGTAGGAATGAGGCACCATTTTATAGATCTAAATAGATCACAGACTGTGCTCTTAAAACATCTCTGCACATTCAGGGGGGGAAAACGCAAGGAAAACAGCATATCTACGTGATTATTTCTCAACATGTTGTACTCTTAAAAATGTTCATTTGTCATTGAGATGATTTATTGTGTTCTTCACTTAGAGCTATTGTCAGTCCACAAGAGCTGTTTCACTAATTTACAACAGTGTCAAATCAAAGTTTTACAGATCTGTCATTTTATCCAGATTATTTTTAGTGCAGGTGTTTTGCTTACACAGAAAGAAGCAGCAATATATTGTGATCAAAGAGGACTTGAAAGTCCAGAGTGCCAATGCCAGCTCTCCATCAGGTGCTAGCTGACTCATTGGCTTTTAATGTGTAACTAAGGACTAGCAATCGAGGTAGCAGCTGATAAGACTGTCTCACTGAAGTTAGCAGGAATGAACAAATGTTGGCCTAATGAATACTGATGCTGACTCAGTGAATGCTGCTAAAGCATTAGAAAATATGAATAAAAAGTGTAGGGAATGTTAGGATGTATTAACATCTCTCTCATTTCTGTGGATTAAATCACTGCAGACCTACGGGTTCCTTTGCCCTCAGCTCTGCTCTGCCGTGCCCGGACCCCTTGCACCCCTCGCAGCCCGGGAGGCAGCGCCGCAGAGGTGCGGCCGTGCGGGACCGTGTGGAGGGGTGTTTTGAGGGGCTGAGGGGTGTTTTGAGGAGCTGAGCGGTGTTTTGAGGAGCTGAGGGGTGTTTTGAGGGGCTGAGCGGTATTTTGAGGAGCTGAGCGGTGTTTTGCGGCGCTGAGGGGTGTTTTGACGAGCTGAGCGGTGTTTTGAGGCGCTGAGGGGTGTTTTGCGGGGCTGAGCGGTGTTTTGCGGGGCCGAGCGGTGTTTTGAGGGGCTGAGCGGTATTTTGAGGAGCTGAGCGGTGTTTTGAGGGGCTGAGCGGTGTTTTGAGGAGCTGAGCGGTATTTTAAGGGGCTGAGCGGTGTTTTGAGGGGCTGAGCGGTGTTTTGCGCCCCCACCTCGCCCCCGCCCGGCCCGCCCCGGCCCGCCCCGGCCCCCGGGCGGCCAATGCACGGGCGGGGAGGCATTGGCGGGGAAGGAGCCGGGGAAAACATCAATCCCAACTTTCTCACCTTGACGGGAACGGAGCGCTCCCGATGTGTCCCCTCCCGCCGCCCTCCCTGCCGGCCCAGCCTCCCCAGGAGGGCCGTCCGACGGGCCGGGCTCGCCTCGCCAGCTGCCCCCTGTCCCTCTAGGAGGAGAAACCCGAGTAGGGGGGTGTCCCTGGGCACAGTCCCCTCGGTCCCCGCCGCCCGGGGCCGGGCTTGATGCGGCTGCCATGGGGCTCGGGGCTCCCCTCGGACCGTGCCTGCTGCGGGCAGGGCTGCTGCTCGCCCTCTGCCCCGCCGCCGCCAGCACCTGGATGTGAGTAGCCGGGCTCGGGGTCAGGGTGGGAGGGCTGCGCGGAGCCCTCGTGTCCGTCGGGGCCCGGCGCTGACGCGGGGCTGCCTCCGCAGGTGGCTGGGCATCGCCGCCGCCGGCGGGCCCGAGAAGCCGGGCTGCGCCAGCCCTCCGCTGAGCCGCCGGCAGCAGGAGCTGTGCGAGCAGAAGCCGGAGCTGATGCCCGCGATCCGGGAGGGAGCGCGCCTGGGGCTCCAGGAGTGCCGCAGCCAGTTCCGACACGAGCGCTGGGACTGCCGCTCGCCGCCCGCCGCCCGCCGCGGCCCCGCCGCCCTCGGGCAGCAGCTCAGCAGCGGTGAGTGACCTCCAGGCACGGCGGGAGGGACACGGGGCTGGCCCCGTCCTGGGTGTGCGTGGCCAGGAGCCCGCGGGGAGCGTCCCTGATCCCCGGCGGCAGAGCCGGTCCCCGCCGCCGCACCGGGAGCTGCCGCGGGCACACCGAATGCACCGGGCAGACGAAACCTGCCCTTGTCTTTGCTATGCTGCTGTTGCTTCTTGTAATTTTCGCGTAGTACGTCCGTGGATGACACTGCCCGTGGTTAGATCTACTTAACTGTGTTGAAATGCTGTTGTTCTTAGGCTTAGGTTGGGTTTTATCCCCTTGTGTCATAGTTACTAAATAAGTGGGTCTATGACATATTATTTCGAAAAGATCACTTGCAGGTAAAAAAGTCTGTTCAGGGCACTAAATACAATGTGAAATGCTTTAAAATATACCATATGTTCTCAATTATGTGATATTGATCAACACAGTAAAGCCAAAGCTGCTTGCTTTTTTTTTTTTTTTCTTTTTTGCATAAAATATTTATGAAATTGCTGGAATTTCCCCTGAAAAAAGGATGAGGTTTTTTGTATGAGATGTTGCACAAAAGATTTCCTGCAAGTTGCAAGGATCCTGTAACATTTTTTTTTTTTTTAGCTTCCTGGTAACTGAATGTATGGTAGACGCATTTTTAAGTATTGGGGTACTTGCTTTGTGTTCATGCAATCTTCACTTTGTACTAAAAGAGGCTAAAGTCCCTAAGCTTTAATCATGGAAACAAAAAAAGCGATGCATATCCCAGAAAGGAAAGGGGAAAAAAAGAAAATGAGAGTTTTCCCTGCTGTGTGGAGCCATATGTGTGTTAGTCCTTCTGTTCAACAGGAAGGACTGTTCCTGAAGACCCATAAATGAGTGCCACTATTCACCCACAAAGCTTCACTGGCATGTACTGTGGAAGCCCTTTATGATGGTACCACCACCACAGACTAATACAAACATGAGAAACAAACAGGAATTTTTCTTCCCACGAGCAGGAGCTTTGGAGACTGGAAATAAATAATTTTCACATCAGTGAAAATTGGCCCATTTCAGTAAAATTTCAGCTACATTTATTGACCACTCACTGATACTCAATTTCAATTTGCTTAGAGTATGCTCTGCTTAACACAGTCTAAAGCTGTGTGCTACATTATGCCAGAAGTTTCAGAGAATGGGACAGGCACAAGAAGCCCAGGCTGGTCCCTCCATGATTCCTCTGAGACATAGTGTAACAAGGAAAGGCCTTTCGTGCTGCTGTCCTTCCCATGCCAGCTTATTCTAGGAAAAGCACATGGCCTAAAGATCTTTGTGCCATCCCGATTTCTGCCTGGTTTAAGATTTTTAGGGCTCTTTGAAGCCTTTGTGAATTAGAAGAATGCTAACGTTTGCTAAATTTAGCATGAAGTAAGTTTTGGCCCTGTACCAAGTAACCTGGGATCATGACAGATTCTCTGAGGTTTAAACTGACCTTTTCTTCTTCAAACCAATATGAATAGTGAAAAGCAGAGTGGAGAGTAAGGGGTTTGGAATGTGGTTAGCTTTGAGTTTGATTTTTTATTTATTATTTGGCTTGAAAATTTCCGTGGCAAATAAAATCCCTAATCAGATTTAGAAAGAAGTTACCAAAAAATTGCTTGGTACAAGTAGTGAGAAACAGCATCATTAATAGCATGGTCATATGAGGAGGCCCTGAAGTCATTTTGGGGTGTGAACATCCACTGCTTTGAACAAGTTAACACTACAGCCCAGGCCGTGATGACTTTAGACTTGTAACCGTGCTCTTTTAATAATCCTCTGGCTTGTAAAGGCCCTGTGTGTAGCCCAGCCAGGAGGGCGATCGGGGGCAGTCACGGGGTGACATTTCACGCCTTGCCGTGCAGGCACGAAGGAGACGGCGTTCGTGTCGGCAGTGACGGCGGCGGGGCTGGTGCACTCGGTGACACGGTCGTGCAGCGCTGGGAACATGACCGAGTGCTCCTGCGATGTCACCCTGCGGCACGGCGGCTCGGCCAGCGAGGGCTGGCACTGGGGCGGCTGCTCCGACGACATCCACTATGGAATGGCCTTCAGCAGGACCTTCCTGGACCTGCCTTTCAAGAACATAACAGGCAAGAGCGGACTGGCGGCGATGAACCTGCACAACAACGAGGCTGGGAGGCAGGTAGGTGTCATTCAGATGTGACAGCACCTGCTCGGTGACCTTCATTGGCAAAATGGCATCAGCCAAAGGAGGCGGGTTCTTGGCATGAACAGCAGTAACATGATCAAAGAAACATGTGCAAACTCAAAATCAGAGCTGGTTTTAACCAACTAATCTCTGTATGTTAAAATAAAATCCACAAAAATGTAGTGCTTAGGTAGTAAATTTATCTTAATTAGATATTTGATATTCAGTTGCAAATTTGAAATAGTCCTGTTATCAGCATAATACGATATGATTTTTGTCACTGATTATTCTGTCACTATCATGACCTGCATTTTTAATTCTCTCTAATACTGAATGAGAAGGTCAGCTGGACAGAAGGCTTCATTATTCATCTGCAGTCTGCAGTCCACACCTGTGGGTGCAAATTTAACATTGTTCAAAGGGGAAATAAAGAGTTAATATTTTCTATAAAAATATGGGATAGAAATGATACCTTCAAAGTAGATCATTGGTTAGGACATGCATCAAAGAAGGAATCAAAGGAAACTGATTTTAGATGGCTTCTTTTCATCCCAAAGAACTTCCAACCCAGGGCTGCTGAGGAAGACTCTGTGTTTGGGTGTGTGACATTGGATTCTCCTTCCTGTCCTGCAGAGGATGTAAAACGGGGGCAGAAGTCACTTATACAGGGAGATGTGAGCCTGTAATCTAGTGCTTGGAGTTTGCATGTGGCATGGCAGAGATTTGTAGCCTTATTTTTACTTTAAATTGCTTTCTCTGCTTTACCTTGGAGATTTTATCTTTAATGGTCTCTCTGGGCCCATAATACTTTAAATCTGTTCTGCTTAGTGACACAGTTTTAGCTAAAGGAAAAAAAAAAAGAAAGGGAAAAACCTGGTTTTGACTACACGTTTTGATGGACTCCATTGTGACTCCAAAATTTCCTGTAGCTGTAAGCAGGATCAGTGGGTTTTACTTAACCAGCTTTCCTATCTGCCATAGACAAGGAATAGCTATTGTAAGCCATCGTAAGAGCCATGATGGTATAACTGAAAATTACTTTAATTTGAAGTAATTTTTTATAGGTAATATGTGTTATTTCATATAAGCTATATAATTGGAAAAGCAGAAAGTCTTTCAGGTTCCTTCCAACCCAAACCATTCATCAATTCCATGGTGACAAAGACCCTTTTCATAACAGAATTAGATAAAGCAAACTTTAAACCTAAGTAAAAGCAGAGAACAGTTACTATTCATTTAATTAGATGCCAGCTAAATAATCTCCAAGGAAGGGTGATTGGTATCTTGTAGTAGGAGATGTTAATAAGAGAAACAGAAGATTAAATGATTATTTCCTTAAGGAAAGAGAAAAGTATTGTTTATCATATTTGTAGAGTGAAATAGTTAAGGAAGAAATACATAGTCAGCTTCCATGCATAAATATTTTGTAATTTCTTGGCAAAATGTAGGACAAAACAAATATTTTGGTCACTGTCCAGAATGGAAAATAATGTTTATTGTTGGTACTTGGGATTTCTAGCAGCAATATTATCTGAAGTAAAGTTAGCATAACTCTTCCTTTTTTGTATTTTCAAATCTTAACTAGGAGATGCTGGAAAATGTTTGCCTTCATGTTTTGGGGCTTTCAAGAAGGATGTTTTGATCTCTTATGACCTTTTATAATAAATACTATCATGTTCCTGGTTTGGTGTCTTGCAAATGCAGTCTTCCAGAGACAATACATCTGAGTTTGTTTGGAGTTAGTAACAGGACTGGTATGTGTAGAATTCTCTTGTTTCTCTCCTATTTCAGTACAAAACCTTATTTTACACTTCCACATTTCATAGTTATCATATCAGCATCTAAAAATCTTATATTTTAAAACTGTGTGTCTTTTGAGTTGTCCACTAATCTGACTCAGAAGATTCAGATTGCATCCTTATTCTGTAACAAGAAAAGGATTCATCATCTTTTAGCATGGCAATTTTCAGTGTACTTAGATGTCCATATGTGAGTTGAGTTCTTCTGCTCCTTATACAAAAGGATGTGGGGAGTCAGGCACTATGGGTTGAGTACCACAGTAGTCAACTATGGTAGTCATAAAAAAAACCTAAAAAAAAAAAAATTGAAAATACTAACGATAGTATTTTTTTACTGCTGGAAAAATTCTGCTCACTTTTCCACTTGTGGAAATTTATTTGATGTGGGACTTGTGTTCTCTCATTGAAAAACCTGGCTTATCAGAGAATTTGTTTTTGCTGATACTTGTGGATTGGTAAGAGACTCACCAGCAGTTAGAGCTGTTCTTAAGTGCTGCACCTCTGGTAGGACGTGCTTGTCTTCACCAGTGGCTGAAATTGGACTTTTGATTACAGGCATTGGTTCCTATGACAAAACAACTACTGGCAGTCCTTGTCTCACAGCTGAGAACAGTGCCTGCGAACAGAAAGCTTAACTTGGAGGTGTTAAGCATTAACTGGCATTAGAGGGTATGCAAACTGTGATTCCATTGACACTCTTCATTGCTGCAAATCAGTCTCTGCTTTCTGTCTCCTCTGTCTGTTCCAGCCACAGGTTCCCACCCTGTGCTGCTCCCTCTGTTAATTGCATTGGATCTCTGAAAGGAAGACAGTTTAAAAATGATCTTTCTCTCAGGTTTAATTTTCAAAAAGAGCGGTGTTCATCCTGTTCATCACTTAACCCTGCACTCTTGTTGTGCGTGTTGTACCACCAAGGTTGAGTGGTGGCAACAGGGGCAGGAGGAACTGCTCAGATGGGTTTGTGGCTGTCCACAACACTTGTGGACCCAGCTCAGCTCCACACTGACCGTTTCTCACAGGCTATCAGTCAGTTCCAAACCCACCTAAGAAAACCTGTCACAACTTGCTCAGAGCAACACATCTATCTGTCTATCCCCTAGGTTTCTGTAACAGTGCTCCTCTGGAGCTCTCCATGGAATTTTGTTTCATAGGGGGAATCCTCTCACTATTCCATGAATAACTGAATAGATTCCCATATGAATTTGAAGTGTGGAACAGAACACTGGTTGTGGAGTCAGTCTGGAAGTCGTGGTCCCAGTAACTCTGCAGGCACTGCTGAGACACAGGTGTGTGCTGCAGCTGTGTCACACCTGAAGAGTGGCTTTAGAGGCACGATCTTAGGTTTGTTTGCAACATCAGAAAAAGATGCCTAATCCCTAAATTTTGCCAGATGTTCAATTATGGGAACTTTTTCATTGAAGTTCACATGGCAGACTGAGATGCAGCAGCATGTTCTGTGATCAAGCAAAGCAAAATGTCACCTCCCTGTGCTGGCAGCTTAAAGTATATTAGAGTCCAGGCTGAAAATTTGCCCATCCTAGCAGCTAGAAAGCAAGACACTGAATCACATTTGTAGTTACTGCATTCATCTTCTCATCCACACACTGCTAATGTATGCTGCATTTTTATATTTTGATATCAGTCTAAGACTTCAACATCAGTTTCTGCTCCTGTTTAGAAATGGTCTCCCTCTACTTTTGTTTAATTCATCCTCAGATGACTCTGAGTGTCATCTGCTGGGCTACCTGCCCACATGGAAGTAACTTACCCTTTGAACCAAGCAGGCATGTCCAGAGCTTCCTCTGATAATTTCTGGATCCTTCAGCCCTTATCTCTTATACACATCTAGATGTGGAAGTAACTTACCCTTTGAACCAAGCAGGCATGTCCAGAGCTTCCTCTGATAATTTCTGGATCCTTCAGCCCTTAATAAGTACTGCAGTGAAAACAAGGATTACATCTGTAACCTTATAAATCTAGTAGCACAATTTGATTTAAAACTACTTTGAGATTCTAGTTATTCAACAAAAATAAATTATCATTCAAAATTTGAAAAATACTATTAAATCCTCTCTATTTTTAAATTGTGTGCAAAATTTATCTTCTGATATTGTGTTTCTCTTTTCCTTCACATTTTTATTAGGTCATCTCTCCTCTAGCAGACTTTTTGTCCTTTTATTTTAAATTCTTATGTGCCTCAATCACTCTTACATCTTAATGATTAATATTATGACTATCCAGTGATTTCACTATTGACAGATTCTCGAGATATGAGCAAGGCCAAATCTGTCTATTAAAGAGAAAGTAGTCTGTGTAGAAGAGATGGTAAGTATCTACCAGTATTGACTAGCAGTTGATTTGCCACTAAAAGAGTCTGTATGTGCTCATGGGTGAGAGTTTGCTTGTTGCAATGTTTTTTTTTTTCTTCCAGTAGTGCAGAAAAATCTCCAATTGCAAAAGCAGCCCACAGCACGTGGAAGTATCTCCTCTCTTCTCCAGGTTTAATTTGCAAAGGCTAATGGCTGTTCTAGGTCAGGGCCTATGCCTGCTCTTTCTTGCTAATGTTTTTTGTGAATGTCTTGTATATTTGGCTTCCATAGTAACCTCCACCTACAAATCATTCCTGTTTATTCACCAAAGATGTGACTCCAAGCAAACAGTTAAATCATGTATTTTTTAAAATGTTTGTAGAATTTTGTCCAAATGCCAGCTCAGGATTGTGTACCTTTGGGGCAGAATGTGGCAGGAGGCCTCAATGCCCACTGAAACCAATGGAATAACCATGCTGGACTCATCCCCAACTTCAGTGACCACAGTCACACTCATGAAAAGTCCCAGTTTAGCACACAGATTTGAAATAGCTCATTTGATTTGACCTATTCCTTGGCTGGTTGTGGAATTTGTGCTGCCTGAGCTACCAATGTGGAGCCTGGGACTTGAGTTTTTTTCTGGTCCTGCAGAGGGACAGTGGGGCTCAGTAGGATTTGAGGTCTCAGATCTCACTGCAGAATCAAGGCTTAGGAACTGGCACAAATGAAACTACTTTCACAGGTACAACCAGAGGAGGATGTTATATTTGTCTTCTCTTTTTTGAATTCAGTTTCAGAAAGATATAGACTGACAGCAGTTAGTATCGGTGGAGGCTAAGGGATAAGTGAAGGCTTAGGATGAAATTTAATAAACATCTTGTAGTTGGGATGTTGGGTTTTCTTTTGTTTTCCCCATGTTTTGGTAAAAGTGGTTCCTCCAGAGAGGATTAATTTGAGTATGCATTGGCCTTGATGAGAAGTTTCCAGACAAACTTACTTGTGAGTTAATTTAAAATCCACACTTACTGTTAAATTTCCCAATTGCTTTGATTTTGGAAATTAAATAGGGGGGAAAAGTTAATAAAATGTAAGATGGCAACATGAGCTTTTCACATTACTAACCAATGGCCCATATGATTCTACAGGATGTCTCAGAAGGTACATTAATGCAAATGTGAAACAAACCAAAAATTATGATATCTTGTGCTACATCTGTACATGTGTGGTTCTTCAGTGCCCTTTCCAAACTCTAATGTGAGGGTTGTCACAAGACTAATTGTATGATTTTATACCATGACTATTAGATGTTAGAGAAGGAAGTATTGTATTGATTGTCTCTTGAGTGTTTGAGTCAGTCTCTAGATAAAGATATGTGACAAAGGAAGTTACTGCTTGTTTACAGATTCCAGTTATTTGAGGCTTGATATCCTATAAACTGTGCCAAAATTGTTGTGTGTTACAAAAAGCTTAACACAGGCTTCAGATTCCCATTGTTGGTCAGAGCTTTACTGTTCAGCCCAGCCCTTGCTTCTCCATGGGCATGGAAAAGTAACTCAATTAAGGGTATTTAAGTGTTGTCAATAACTGTGTAAACCTTGCTAGAACATTGAGAGTTTTAATTTAATATGAATGTAACTTCCTAATTGTGTGAAATAGGAAACACTAGAAACCCATACTAGAACTAGTTAAGTCTAAATTAAAAGAACAGGGTTTAAGACTATAAGTGAGAAGCACCTGAGATTTATTCCAGAATAACTGAGCTGAAGACACATCTGCCAAACCATGGTGGGCCTTTTGATAGACTTTCTGTGAAGTTCAGAGATGTGGGCATCCTCCTGCTCTTTCCACAGTTTGCCCTGAGGTGCCTCCTCTTGTGCTGCTTTGGCTGCAGAGCCACATTTGTTGCCCAGGCACTGTTGTGTGACTTCAGCCATTCCTGTGGCCTTAGTTACAAACAGGGCTGTGAATGTTTAGTGATCATCATGGTAGCTGTAAAGTGCCCTAAAAAGGCAACTTAACTGGGCACTTACTTGCCTGGTAAGTGTCTTCCAGCATAGGAAGGGTTCCTTGACCTGCCCTATCCTTGCTTTCTTTTTCTGCTATTCCCCATTAGACCCTTTAACCCATGAGAGCCTTTTGCATTTCAGCAGTGGGAGGAGTGACTCAGGACATGTTATTCAGATATTTAGGATCCTCCAGAACGGAAAGCCACCCAGAAATCACAGCTTTCACTGTTGTGGTCAGTATTGCTACATTACACCCATTGCAAACAGCAAATGAAGAGCACATCTGAAGATCATGCCTCTCACAGTGGGGGTCCAGGTCTGGAAACCTGGTTTCTAACACATGCTCTGACTTCCCTGTTACAGAAATGGCAGTGGCAGCTGCAATATTAAATACTTTGAGACCTCTGTGTTACTGATGTCAGGCAGCATTCCTGAAGAATGAAAGACCAAATGTTGTTCTCCCTTTGCTTTCAGGCTGTAGCAAAGCTGATGTCTGTGGATTGCCGTTGTCATGGTGTTTCTGGGTCCTGTGCTGTGAAAACTTGTTGGAAAACCATGTCATCCTTTGAAAAGATTGGCCGCTTTTTAAAGGACAAGTATGAAAACAGCATACAAATATCAGACAGACTGAAAAAAAAGCTGCGCAGGAAAGAGAAAAGCCAGAGGAAAATACCAATCGGGAAAGAGGACCTGCTGTATGTGAACAAATCACCCAATTACTGCGTCGAAGACCAAAGACTGGGGATCCCTGGCACTCAGGGCAGAGAATGTAACCGCACCTCGCAGGGGCCCGAGGGCTGTAACCTGCTGTGCTGTGGGCGCGGGTACAACACCCACGTCGTCAGGCACGTGGAAAGGTGCGAGTGCAAGTTTGTCTGGTGCTGCTATGTGCGCTGCAGGAGGTGCGAGACCATGACCGACGTACACACCTGCAAGTAAGATGAAGTACAGGAAACCTGGCCAGACCATCCATGCTGTGTGGTGCACTGGGGCAGCAATCACTGTTACCGTATGGGATTTCAGAGGGATCGGCCTCAGGGGGAACAGGTACTGCCGGACAACGGGGAGCCCAAGCATGCCGCGACCGAAACAGCTGAGCAAACACCAGGCTGCATGCAGGGACAGCTTAGACAGCAAAAAAGGACTCCTGATGACACATTTGAACGTGTTACTCCATGAACAGGGACAGATGCTAAACTTTTCAAGCGTTCAATAGACACGGTGTCCTGAAGATCCATGTGGTGGGTAGGTACAGTGGAGAAATATCAAGATCTCATTGAGCCAGAGACAGAAGAGTTAAGAGAGTTTGCAAGACACATTGGATATAGTCCTTATGTCTGTGCTTTTAAAACTGGGACTAGATGGATCCACTACATAGTTAATTTTTGCAGACTTCAGAAAAACCCACAAAGGTAGGGAAGGAGTTCAGCTGTTGACCACAAAGCATTTGCTTTGCAGCCGTTCAGAAAACTGCCTTCTGCATAATGTGCAGGAAAGTGTTGGGAAGTGAGGAACATGTGTGACTGCAGAGAGCTCAGCAGTGTCTGCTGGAAAAGGAGGGTCAAGTGGTGCCCAGGGGAGAGAGGCAGCAGAATGTGAATGGGGTACCAAATAGCAATTTCAGGATTTTTAACATGTTGTCCTTCAAACATGCAAGGGATAAGTCTGCATAGGGACCAGTTTGACATTTGAAGGAAATAAAATCCTCTGCAGGCATTTCCCGAGTATCTGAGCACATGTTCTGTAAGTCAGCTGGTTGTCACCCCACTCTTGAATTCTATGCAATAACCTGCTGCATTCAACAATCTCACTGGTGGTTCACCATCGTTATCAAAATTTAACACATGAGATTTAGACCAAAGGAATCTGCCATAAAGCAAAGGATTTTTTAAAACATATTTTCTGTATAGAATCAGCAGCTAGAATTTTTCATTAGGTTGCATCCTCAGTAAGTTCAATGCACAAAGTAATTTATAGATTGACTCACACCACTAAAATATTTAAACTGTTAATGATAACATTTTCTCTGTCTCCATATGTTGGCTTAATTTTATTTTACATCTGTGAAAGATTGTTTATTTTTATGCAGCGATTTAATGCCTGGCTTAAAAAGCATCATGTGAAAGGATTACTGTTGTTTAATTGTGCAAAGAACTATTTTTGATAAGACAAGAAAGTTTATATTTTGTAAATATTTAAATTATGCAAGTTATGTAAAAGGTTTCCAAAACTAATGTGATAAGACTACAGCCCTTGAGATTTGTTGGTTAGATATTTGTTGATATTGTAGTAGCCTTTAATTGATTTTTATTTGCATGTGCTGGGGGAAATGAGTCAGAGAACTGCATAAATGTTAGGGGTTTTTACCATCAGGGTGGTTATAACTATTGCAGTTCATACACACTGATGAGAAACACTATGACTTTGTAAATGATCAGTTAATTAGTATTATGCATACTTTCCTTTTCATTATTCTCTTAAATACATTTTACAAACATTGAAATCCCAGGTCCAGCAGTAAGTTGTCCCACTGAAATCAAGGGAACTTGGAAGGGTTTGCAATCCCTTTTCTTCTTTCACACTAACAGCCAGTTTTTAGAAACTTGGGACAGTTTGGCTGGGGCTTTCAAAGTTACTTTGAAGAATTAATTTCCTAGTTGTCAGTTATTTTTCCTGGAAAGATGGTACCCAGATTCTGAACTGTCACTCTTTATTGGATGTGTAGGTCAGGAAGAAGGAAACAAAATCTTCTGTGTTGTGGTATTTCATTGCCTTTATGTGGATTATCATAGGAACATCAGTTCAGCAACAGTGGAGTCCATTATCTGCTATTTGGACCTTTACTCCACATTGGCCAGTCCATCTCCATTGGCCTGACCAAATTATTATCTTGGGACCACAAAATCTGCTGTCTTTGGGAAGGGTGCTCAGCATGCCTCACTGACACAGGAGGTTTCAACACCTTCTCTGTGAAAACTTGGTAGGGAGAACATATAATGGTGGAAGACCCTGAAAAGAAAGTTGTGACCCCAGGCTGTTTCCACATGAAAACAAACCCACAGGTTCCTCAAGCTGTGCCACAGGACTGACTGGCAGCAAGGATGGAAGATGACAAAAAAGTCCAGACAGAACAGTATCATACTCTCTGCTGAGACCATATTTGGGATAATACAATTTTGACCACTTAAATAACCTTGAAATATTATTTGAACTTAGTAGTTGTTTTGGTTTTGTTTTTTTATTTTTTTTCCTGTTCACTGATTTAAAGATCAGCAAGAGAAAGAGAATTAAGTAGCTGCTTTGTCTGCCTCCAGGGATCAACAACTCCCCAAAGGATGGAGTGATTTCCATACATTTTACATAGCAGGCAATGTAGTTGGACTATTACAGTGCTCTGTGCTGAACCCTACCTCTCTCCACATATATTCTAATGCCCTGAAACATTGTTTTCATATCTGCATACTTCAAATGATGATAAACAGATGTTTTTCATTTTACTAACTAATATACTAAAAAACACAAGGTATAGCTATCTACATGGTGGGTTAAGTCTTTTTGAGGCACTTACGAGAACTAAGATATAAAAGTCAGAAATCGAGACATCCACCAAAGTTTTCAATGAGATGATTCACCTACCAAGACCTGGGAACTTGAAGGCTGTACTGATAACAACAGGCAGAAAAGGATAAGTAGAGAAGATTGCTGTAGCATTTGGTAGGAAAAAACATTTTTGCAAGCTATGTTCCACAGAAGATAGCAGTCTCTTCCACTGCCACTGATCAAGCCCAAAGAGGAGTCATGATTCCTTCTCAGTTTGGAGTTTCATTTTTCATGTTTTTGCATGAGCCTGTAGCTATATCATGCTATGGACAACCCTAAGAAAGATACAGATCTTTCTGAGGCAGCAGGTGATTACACATTTAGAGATTATAGCAATCAAAATACAAGATTAAAGGAACTGGTTTGCAAGTTCTGGGGAGGAGAACATAGGGAAAGGAAGAATGTAAAAAGATACCTAAATATAGAGTCATCAGTTTTTAACTTGCTAAAAAGTAATTGTTAACTTTTCAGCTAAGAAGATTTGGACGGCACATGAGTCAGCTCACCTAGATGGACAGTTCAGCAGAAGTGATCTCTGAGGAATCTGTTTTAACCTATGAGTCTATGAAGGATGCATTAGATCTTTGTAACTTTGAAAGGGATAACTACAGAGGCAGCGAGCAGGAACTAAAAGTGGCTTTAATGTTATCAGAAATGCAAAGAAACAACTCAAGCAGAGCATGTTCTCTCTTGCCATTCTTCATTTTTTCACCCCCCAGGGAGGCAGGAGCAGGATGTGGCTGAAGCTCAGGTGTTTGTGCCCTGTTGCTCAGAGGGTGAGAAGCAGGGTCCCTTGTATCCCTTGTACAGCATCAGGAGCCACTGACACCCCATGGTACCACAGAACAGGTCATGAGCTGTTCTCACACTTTCCTGTTTCAGCCTCAAAGTTCCCATCTAGCCTTACAGGCTTCTTCAAGTTTCTTTAACAGGCCCCTTGGATTAAGGCTAGGCTATGGCCCTACAGCCTTAAAACTGAAGAGGATTTCATCAGTAAAAAGCCCTTTGCTCAGTATCCACCTTAGCCATGACCCAAGTCAGTTGGGGGGGCACTGCAGCCCTTTCTGTCCTTACACAGGAAAGTCAGTCAGCACTTAGGGTGGCAATATTATTTCCCCTTCTGAAATTACCCACCTGGCCTCTTACTTTATTAATACACTTATTCTTGAGAAACACTCAGACTGCAGCAAACCCAAACAGTTCAGGAGACATTACATACACATCAAGCATTTAGCAGTCAATTCAATGTTTGAGGAAAGTCCCACAGTAAGACATCTGGAAAGCAAAACATGCTGAGCAAAATAAAGCTTTTTCCAAACTGGCAACCAGGAAACTAAGGCTGTAAAAGGGTCTGCTTTTTTCCAGAAGGAGGAAAAAAAATTGGATCACGAAGGACACTAGGGAAGGTCCAGAGGCATCAAGGCTCTGAGAGCCCCTTCAGTTTATTTCTTAGGACTCCTATTAATCCATATAAAGCAGCACTAGTAAAGCAGTTGAGAGCTGTGGTTTACATTGAAGTTATATTCAGGCACTTGGAATCTCAGCTGGGTCTTCCTTGGTGAAAATTAAGTTGAATCCTTCTTGTGTCCTTCCCCCTCTCTTCTCACAGCTCTACCTTTTCAGGTAGACATACCTCACAACCTTTTTCTTGCCCTTCCCTTGTTACTCCGTTCTCAACAAGTCTGAATGATGTTAAAATATTCCCATCACCTTACATTGGAAAATATGGATCCTGGAGCTTTGTCACACACAGGTATTTACACACCTGTACCTTTGTGTTTATAACTGATCTCCAGCTGGAGAGGCCAGAACAGTCATCTTTGTGCTTGGCAACTCAAATGAAATGCAGATAGATTACCAGAAAGTCTTGCTAATAAGATTCAGAGTTCATCTCAGCAGCAGGATACTGTAACTTCCCCACTCAAGACCGAGGGGGCAGGACCAGATCTTGCAGCAAGTGAAGGAGGCATGATGGTGGAGAAAAGCAAGGAGATCCCATTTGTGTGGCCACACCAGTACAACTTCCAAATATTTGGTAAGTCTTACTAAATATGAAACCATACAGCTGTGAGGACACTGCTAAGAGAGGAAGAGGAAGATTTCCATCAAAATTGTAAGAATCAAATTATTTAAGATGTGACAAAAATAATTCTACCACATTGTCTTAAAATTCATTGTTTAAAAGGTTTGTTGCAAGTCCAACCTTAAGGGGTTAAGAGAATCATGATATATTTATTCAACTTGTAATAAAGGCACACATTCTTCATTTAATTTTGTAGAGGAAATTTGAACTTTTTAATTTGAAGAGAGATGAAATATTCATTGGCATTCAAAGTCAAAAGAATAAAGACATGTGTAGTCCAGGGAAACTACTAATGAAGCCAAATAGTTTCTTCCTCTTAAGACCCTGCTGAGTAACTTCAAAATTATTTTGATATTATTCTGAATAGCAGTGTAGCCAATACAGGCATACACACCAACAGAACTGTATTTATGTGAAAACTCCAGGAATTAAACAGTTAGTTTTTCACAACAGGCTTAAGTAGTGAAATAGCATTTCAAACTAATTAGAAATGGGGATTTTACTTCAGTGAAAAAAATACATATGATATTAACACATCCTCCTACACAGGAAAATCTGGAAGATTTAACAAAAGCACTTTCACTGTGTCAGGTGCATTTATAGCTAATTTACATTAATACTGAGGGAAACACACATTATTTAAAAAGCTAGTTAAACATACAGAACAACTCAGAATCCAGTCTTACTCTGGTATCAGAGTATTTATTTTTCTTACAAGATAATTCTCAATATTGCTTGAAACTTTTAGTGCACATAATTTGACTCAGATAACATCAACAATAATACTATTTCTAATGCCTCTGTGTTAAACTCACTGTGGGTTCCTGAAAAATCCTTTGTGGCTTTTGTCCCACAGTAGTAGCTTGAAGTTTTTGAGAAATAGATCAAAATTCATGACACAAAGCTCCAAGAGATTGTAGCCAGTTCTGTGTCAGCCCCAGTTTTGTGAATATGGACACAGTCAGCATGGTATAACTTAGTTTCAGGAAAAGTTCAAGCTGGTCCTACTTAAAAGAAACACGTGTTTAGAAAGAAAGCAAGATCTTCACACTGCTCTGATATAAGGTAAGAATAAGGCCACTTAAACTTGGTCCTTTTTTTTCCCCATGAAAAAAAGGATGAGGGAAACATCATCAGTGAAGTTTACCCGTCACACATTGCATATCCCAAGACACAATGCTCTCTCTGACATTCCACTGAAGACAAGATTGCCCCGGCTCACGAGAAGTACTGTAGGTGGTGAAGGTGCACAAATGTGTACCCTGAAACAACCCTCACTAGAAGGCACACTGCTTTCTAACAGGCTCTTTGTGATGGGGAATTTGTTCCTGATGTTAGAACTACAAGAGGAAGCTCTTCCATCACACACATTCACTGCGTGACCAGCCACTGCAGCTGATCAGCCATCGGGAAAAATCAATGGATAAGCAGCAGTACAAAAGCTGTAATAAAAAAAGAAAAAATCATCTGCAGTACTGCTGCTTAATGTGCCAGTTCCTTTCTATAAAGTAAACACTTTCAAGTTAAGTACAAATTCTTCCAAGCTGCTTTTAAATATCACACATGCTATTTATATATTTACCTTAGTTCATCCCCTAAAGATAGGAAAAAAAAATTCTATTGTGCCTTTCATGGCATATCTGTCATCTGTCATAAACCATCATGTAGTCTTCCTTTGCTGATCATTCAGTTTTGATGGGAGACTACAAAATACATTTTTGGAGCACTTGGTATTAGAATAACCAAATAGATTTAATAAAAATTGATGCTGCCATTAAAAAGGCAGAGGATAAAAAAAACAAAAATCAAAGCTCCTTATTAACGTATTACTAAAATCTACAATATTCCACCAAGTTAACATAGTCACAGCAACATTGCACTGTTACGAGGACAGTACATTTGTCACAATCTCTTTATTGTCCACATACATAATTTATTAGCCAGTTATCTACAAGTATTATTTACCACAGGCAAACTAAATACTGTGCTTTTAAGAAACCTGCATAGAAATGATTGGATGTTTCTTTTATTTTGGACTTATTTACAAAAAGAATTTCTATGTGTGTTAGCAATAAATAATCCCAATATTCAAAATGTCAGTGCTCATGCACACACTGACAAGATGGCTGCATGCTTTAAAAAAAAATTTTACAGTACAGTCTCCTTCATAGCCCTCTCTCTCTAATAATAGCAGAAAGTGCATTTTCTTCCATATTCTTTTTCCTTTTCTTCTGTTTTCATTTACTCTTGCTTCTGAGGGATACAGCCTTCCATCTCAACAACTTCTGGCCAGCCTTCATACTTGTTTGTGTCCTTGTTATTCTTTATATGCTGTAAACGGAAAATATCAATCTGCCGTTAACGTGAAGTCATTTATCCTTTTGCTTTAATTCATAGCTTTAAGGAATACTTATTTTCAGGCCATGAACAATGAAAAATCATTATTAACTTCTAGTACTTTAAATCAAATATAACAATCTGTAAGTATTCGCCATTTAAAGTAACTTGCTCAGACCAGTGTATGGTAAAAAGTTAAGCCATATGGGGAAAACATTTTTAAATTTTATTATAGATATTAGTTTTATTGTAGTCTGCTTTGGAAGCGAGAAGCAAGGAAAATTAATGCATTAAAGCATGAACCACTAGGTAAAAATAAATAAGGATTTCTAAATTTAAAGGCAATGAAAACAAATAGTGAGATTTGGATGAACATTTTATTTGTCCACCAAACAACCATCTACAGTCAGGTAAGACCTTATTGCCTCCAAGAGTCTGCCACTGTTTCTGCACTTAGTTTCTCCTCCCTTACAAAGCTGGCAGAAGAAAACACATTTTCCTTACCCTGCTACTACAGAGCTACTTTTACCAGTAATTAAAGGCAACACTGACACATGCTGAATTGTAACAGCTAAAATATGGGAATATATTCTATTTCAAAAATTTTGTGATGGCAGCAATTTGAGAGAAGAGCAAAGGTAACACCTGAGAGCTGGGAACACCAACACCTTAACTACCCACTTATCTCATGGAAGTTCAGTGTTCTTAGTGCATCTAAAATACAACTCAGGCAGAAAGCTTTGAATTCCTCAGTTCAACTTTATTCATTAAAAGGATGAATAATCTAGTTACTGGCATAGTAAGATCTACACCATTTAAGATTTTTTTTCCTTATTTATGAGTCACCAAAGAACTTCTTTTGGTATGTTTAAAAGGAGGACAATATTTAAGGAGAAAACGTGAAAATAACACTGTGTGCCAGTACTGCAGTAGATACCCATCTTGAAGAAATGCATTTATAAAACATGCTATGCCTCTATTAATGCAGGCTCTTAAATTACAGAAAGTTATAAAATCACAAACCTGTTCAAATGGACTTTTTGTCTTAATTCCTTTACCACCACAGAAGACCCAGTTGTCTCTGAAGCCAAGGTTAGTAATGGATGTGCTTCCCAATTCTGCAATCAGTTTCCGTGCTTCCTCATTAAGCCTTGAAAAAAACAGAGAAGTTTGTATGCAAATAAAATGCATTAGCCCTTAGAGCTTTCATTGCTCAGTGCACCTGATCTTACTTAACATACTTCAATATATTTTAAGTCAGTCAATATTGGGCAAGATCTATCTTTCAGAATCAAGCAAGGTTAGTTCTGAAATCACCTGATGCAACAAGTGCTGCTCTTTCCTACTATAATGTCAAGGAACCAGGATATAAAGCTATCACTACACCAACAACAGCCAAGAACCCTCTCCTGTGAGAATTTATACATCTCAAGTTCTGTTAGCAGTTCTCCAGGCAACTAAAAAAGTCAGCCTTTAAAGCAAACATTGTTTGCAGGCTCAAGCTGAAGTCTAGATAAAGTAAAAGCTATTTTAGATTAGAAGAATGAAATGAGTATCTGAAGTTCTCATATGCTTGGGACAGTTGATTGAAAATCCAGAATGCTGCCTCACAGCATGGTTCAGTGTCTGTAAACCCAAGTAGGATAATTTTAGTACCAAAAGGAAAACAGTTCTGTAGGATAAGATATCATTCCAAAATCTCCAAATAGAAGCTCTTTTTTTCTTCAATTTACTAAATGTGCCTGATTACCAAACAGGACACAAAACTTCTGATTACTACCACCTATTGAGATATAGCTGTATGACTCACTTTTGGCAAAATTAAGAAAATAATTAAATACTGTGGAAGTTATTTGCCCAACCCATAGTCCAACTTTCTCAAGCATTAGGGCAGCTTGATTCTTTGCAATTTTGTTTCTAAGACCTGGCATTTATATTTACTATCAGCTACCAGTGGTAGTTGTAGTATTGTCAGTAAGCAGTAGTTCCTGTCTGTCAGCATGACAAGGCCAAATACAACTTCTTGTTTAGCTGTATTTTATCTACATACAAATTTGCAAAAACATCAGCTGTAACATAATTACTGAAGCAAAACTAACACTACTTATCTAAAATGTCAAAGAAGAAAGGGAAGAAAGTAAAATGTAAAGTAAAAAAACAAGTGAACAGAACAACAGAGATTGATCCAATCTTGGCTAAAACCCCAGTAAATTGCTGTCTTCTTCCCTAAAAGCAGTGGATGCAAACACACACTGTTTACTGTGAAGATTCCACACTGCAAAGTCAGGACTTAGTCACAGGGAGGCTGCTTCTATATCAAAAATACAGACAAGTTGTACATAACAAATTGAACCAAAATAGAAAAAAAAATGTACAGATCACATTAACAAAAAAAGTTAATTATTAGTAAAATAACGGAGGAAAAGGAAAGAAGTTTCAATTTTCACTGTGAAAGACAATCCTTTGCATAGGATGACTTAAGTGAGGAGTAGATTACAATACATATTCTACAGTGATTTTAGTATCTATTGAAACTGACCCAAGTTGTGAAAGTTGGAAGACAATGCTTCTAAGAGACCTGAACTCTCTTAGAATACATCTAGATTAATAAACTGAATAGCTTTAGGGTGGAACAGTAAAACACTGAGGCAAAAAAAATATAAGGCTCAAACTAGTAACCTCTGTGACTTTAAATGTAAGGATACAGGCAAGGTTTGTTGGAAATGGTCTCTGCCATCCTGTAACCACTAAACTCTGTCTTGGAGATGATCTGAAGGAAGTGCAGGACAGAACAGTCACTTTCCACCACAGTATGTTCTCATAATCATGTTCTTGTGTCTGGACCTATCTGAATTTACTAGCCTAAGACAGAATGACCTATCAGCAATAGAAAAATCAGCACACCTATATCTGCTTAGTTTTAGTTTGATTTTTTTTGTGCCCAAATCACATCCGCATTATAAAACTAATGGACTGAAAGTATAGTTCCAAATCTGTCACCTTGGAAGAACAAAATCTTATTAAAAGTGGTTGTGTGATAATTTTTTTTTAGTGTATATTTAATGTATAAAACAGCATGCAAAAGTTAAAGAGATATTTAGTGTTTAAAATCAATTACATACTTGGTTGCACCATCATCATATGTTGCCATTAACACAATCGTTCCATCCTGGATGGTCTTCAGAAATTCAATAAGTGGTGCCACATCTGAAAAGAAAGAGAACATAGAACTGTTTAATAATAAGCAATAATTCAGTATTTAAACACCTGCAAAGATATTACTTTTAAGAATATTTTTAAAGATAATATTTATATACATAAATATATATAATACTTGTATATATATCTTTATTATAAGATACGGAGTGAGAGAAAGCTAAAATGCATCAGAGAAATCTTATTTTATAAAAAGATTGTATAAAGGCATAACCACTAATGAGAACTACTCTGGAGAACAAGTCTGATTAACCACACCATTCCCTCCCATCTCAACTACTAGTGTTTCTTTAGAGTTGCACTCCTCACAATTTCCAAGGTAGAGGTGAAGCACTCCCTTAACTATCACCTTAAATCACACAGCAAATGGAATCTGAACAAGAAGGAAGAAAAAAGGCACATTTGTTGTTTCTCTCTGACCAGTGTAATTGCACCTACCTCCTCCCCACATGTCAAAGAATTTAGTATCCAGTAATTCTCCTGTTTTACCTGAAGAAAAAGAGAAAAAGAAACATTTGGTGCCATCAAATATAGCCAAAATTATTTTACAGATGACATGCCTGACTCCTCTTACAGTCTTTCAGAGAAAGTGCAGCAGAAGACATTAGAAAAATGAATTATGGTAATTTTTTTTTTTATGGAAACAGCGTAGTGGTTTGTGAAAAAGTGCAGGAAAAGGTAAGAGGAAAAAAGTGGGAAGATCCACAGAAGTGTTGGAGTCCAGGCCAGATGTGGCTTTAAGCAACCTGGTCTAGTGCAAGGTGTTGGGGGTTGGAACTGGGTGATCTCAAAGGTCCCTTCAAGCACAGATCATTCTATTATTCTTGGCAAAATTCTGATTTTGCATCAAAATCCCTTTGCTAGAAGTGGAATCTAAAATAAATGGTAACACCCACAGGCTCTAAAACCAACAAAGAATATTCAGTTCATATATCTGCCTTCTTTTAAAGACAGTTTCGCAAAAATAGACAGTACAGCCTTAGACTGCCTTTCGTGCCACATGGAAAGTCAGAAAGATTAAAATTAGACTGCATGTTTTGCTATAGACTGGAAATTTTAAGTAGACTTAAACATCCAGAATAAATAGAAAAAAGTGGACAATATAGTTAATTACCTTTTTTTATTATGCTGTCTACAAAGGAGTATTTGATGAAAGGTGGAGTATATTTTAACATGTACATTTATTTAAAGTTTGGAAGACAAAGACTGGAGCTATAAAATACAAAGATAGGTATTTTGGTTTTGAAAAGATTGAGACAATTTAGGAAAGCAACACAGGATTAGGAAGTATTGTTCAAGTTATGCTTTAAATTATGTAAATCGGAGTACAATCCACAAATAACAAGAATTTATGTTATGCAGTGAAATGACAAAGTGTTATCTCAGTGCAACAAGGAATCGTTTACCAACACATTAAAGACAAATTTGCAAGTGCTGACATTCAGTTCAGCTTTCAAGGTAACACATAGTTAAACTTGTTTGCTTTTAATGAAAATTACAAACCCTGAACACAATTACCTAATATGATGTATTTACGGACAAGATCTATGGACCAAATATTCTGATTCAAGTGAGGAAATAATGAACTGCTCTTGTTGTGTAGTAACAAAACTATTGAAGATGCTAAAGAAGTTTCACTGAAAACAGAGCAACAGAAGAATACAGTCTACAGTTTAATTACTGGTGGCAACACACAAGGTCAAGAGAAGTAGCATGCATCTCATGTCTTTTTCCATTTTTCTGTGCACTAGGAATTTACATGATATATCAAGAAGGCAGTCACCACAGCATTCCACATTACTATTTTTATAACCCATTTTTAGAAGCAAAAATGCTGAGTTTTCTGCTTTGTAACAAGGTGTCAGTGCCAATACCTGACGTGATCTCAGTATAAATAAGCTGAATACTTCCTTTTCTCCTTGGTGCTTGCCTTTCACCATCAAATAGTATTTCACCTTAAATTTTAGAAACAATTTGAAAATGAAGACAATCTGCCCACTTAAAATGTCACTTACCATTGACCAAGGCCATATTTATTCCTCTGCCAACATTATTTTTTACTCCACTCATTAAACTGCAACAAAATAAATATTTTTTATTTTTAATAGGGCAATCTTCTGATTTCTGGTTTTTAAATAGATTGAGTTGTAAGAGATACATAGTTAAAAGACTGCATGTTCACAAGTATTTAAATGAAGCAAAATCTCCTTGAACTAATCTATGTTCTTAAAGCACTGCTGAATTTAGAATAATACATCATCACCAGCTGTATTAATTTTATTTGATTGCTTAATCATGGTTTCAAAGTATGTCTGTATATTAAAATTGCTACAAAACTAGTGTTATTTATGTAGTTATGTTACTAGTGTTTTAAAAAATAACCAAATATTAATTTGTGGAGCTCAGCAGTCACATAACCAACATTTTAAGCTTTAACTTTTTTTTTTTTGCAAGAACACAATGAAGAAAAATGTGTCAATGAGTTTAAAAGTTAACTGAACAGAAGCATTTAAAATTCACATTAAGAAACAAGAAAGGCAAAGCACTTAGCTTACATGTAACAGGAAACCTAACTGTAAGAAAAATGGTGCAGTGATGGGACTTCAAGCAAAAGTTGCATGCAATCTTGGACTAAAATCCCAAAAACATGTCAGAATCTATGACAGTAACTTATTGAGCAAACTCAAGAGGGGAAAAGGGGCTGAAAATCAGAGTCCCATTGTGAAATGGAAGCCCTTCAGAGTGGTAAAGAGGAAGAAACAGGAATGTTAAGATTTAGAGAGGATGCTGTGCTGCCTTAGACGATGGTGGCTGTACCACTCCAGTGAGTGAAAGCTTCCAGACCTGCCTCACTGGCAGTTCACACAGTGTGAAGAACTCTGATCTGCCTTCAGGCCCCAAATATCCCTCAATTAACAAGCTAGGATTAAAAGAGGTAACAAACAGGACAAACAGTTGGAACAATTACATAATTTAAGATAATGAAGAAGCCTTCAGCTGAGATTAAAGAAAGCATCTCAGCAAGAGCAGAGAGGTGCACACATGTCCTTAGTTACAAACACTCTAAAAGATGTTTTAATTTCATCCTGACCAGGATTTCTTTAACCTCCCTAGCTGGCTCTAGGAAGGGGCTGCACATGTCTACAATCCTGTTACATTCAAAACTTTTTTTACGTTTCTTCAGCAGCAATATGATTTTCAAGTCATGTCTGAACACCTGCTATCAGCAATGCATCCTTACACACACAGCTTCCACACCAGCTCTCTCATGCCAACTTCCTAGTGACAGGCTAGAAACAAGAAATGGTCTATCATGGAAGTATGTCCAAAATCTTCCTCTCTGGTGCTATCTTTTGCACCCAGGATGAAGAGAGAAGCCAAAATTTAGAAGAATGACAAACTGAATAGACAAGTATCAGAAACAGACTCATTATTCAGAGAGGCTGTGAAAGACCACCAGATAAGGCACCTCTTGGCAGAGTGAATTTAAAAGGTATTAAAGAACTAGTAATCAGAGATGATCAAATTCATATTCTTCTGTTAGTCCCTTAAATTATACTATCTGCCAAAAACTGTGATTTAAATTAAAACTCTAATTCAGTAATTTCTGAAAGAAAATACTTGAAATTTTCTGCTGACATTCAGAATTTAATTCTAGTTAGTAGGGAACTCCAGAAGTATTTTAGCTACTGGAGGATCAATTCTGCTCTGATCATGTGATTTTGATGTCATGTCTGAGCATCCATTCTAAACAAGAAAAACATGGCAAATAAAGATTGGAACATAAATTAATAAGGGCAGTGAAGTTCTGAATCCATTCTTTTCCTCCTGTAAAATTAAGTGGGCATTTAATTTACCAAAAATAATAACTTCCTTTTATTTTAACTACAAAATTCTTTGTAAATAAGTACCAGTAGAAAAATATCTAATACTGAGGTGACTAGACACTGAAACTCCACATTTTCAGTATCTAGTCATAGACATATATTAAAAGAGTTATAATGGATTCAGATATCAAAACCTGCAACTATGAATCCAAGAATTGCTAGTTACTAAAGGAATGTAGTACAACATTCTGCCATTGGGTTACTGTGGCACAATCATGCAACTGGCTTCATACTAAAGTAAAACTGCATGGAGAAGTTGCTGGTAAAAAAGTAAATACAGCCCCTTCTAAAAAGCCCATGAAGTGGCAACTACAATATTTAATATTTTGATGATGCGTCCAGCATGTTTTTACTATTTCAGATTATGGCCTCTCAATACAGAATAAGGCTACAACTGAACTTGTATACAGCAGAAATCCTGTTTCACATTAAAATACGTATATAATAAAGAAAAGTTGAAAAATTATTTGCATTCTGAATAGTATCAGCAACTTGAGTGCTTTCATACATCAAGTGACATCCCTACATTTAATACAAAGGAAAAATACTTTAAATATCATTCACAAATTATGAAAACTCTTTCCTGATGTCCTGTCTTGGAAGTATGAAGAACACAAAGTAATCAGAAAAAGAAAAATCTCTTTGCAGGTATGAGCTCAAAATATAAAAAAAATCAACTCAAGAGGAAACAATATTCTTTCAGAGCTCAGATATATTACTTTATACACTTGAGACAGCTTGTGCATCATCACAAACTCAACAGGCTGCAATGCAACAGCTTCTCACAGGAGGGCAGCCCTTCATCAGTTTTAGAATTCTTCCAAGAATTTACAGTCAACAAGTTGAGAGCTTTTGAAAGAGAAAGAAAACCTCTTTTGAGCAAAGCAGGAGATCATATAAAATCAATCAGAAAATCTGATTGATTTGACAGATAGGTTTGACAGACATGACCAGTTCTCCTCTGAAGGAATTCAGAAATACGCTTGCCAAGGAAAGCTGGACTTTAGAATCCAATAGCTGTGAATTGAAGTGCCTGCTTAGAGGACTTTTTACAGCAACTACTTTTTTTTCATCACTTTCTTCAGCAAAATATCTAGACGAGGATTTTCTCTTTTTTGGACAGAAATAACAAAACTCTTCTTAGTTAATCAGTTGGCAAGACATCAAAACAAAAAAAAAAGGTCAAAAATCCTTGGTCAAAACCAAAAAAAGGTCAAAAACAAAACAACCCAACAATCCTGAAATTAAAATATATTACCTGCATTCTCACAACTTTTAATCATCAAATCAGCTTAAGTCTTCACAGATATAAAGCTTCCTATATTAAGCAACCAGAACGAGACAGTGGCATGTTTTGTAACAGCAGCAGAAATACCATGCTGAGAGATGAGATTAGCCTGCCCAAGGTCACCAAGCAAGTCCCCAGTGAGAATGGAAAGCAGAAGGAGCAGCCTGCAGTTGGTAGGTGCCAAGGTGAGCTCACGTGCTCCCCAACCACACCAGCTGCTCTGCTGCAAACTGACTCCCACACAAGGGAGCTAAGCCAGCCTTACACAGGAATGCTGCTTGGTGCTAGATACAGGCTCCTCTAAGACCACTTGAGACTAGTTCCACACCTATGTTAGACAGTAAGGTGGTGGAAAATGCTGCCAATACATTTTTGTCTCTGCTACATGAATTATGCTATTTAATATGTGGGGTTCTGTTGTTCACAGCCAAGTTGCCACTGGCTCTAGAATTCATTAGCACCAGCTGCTGTGTGTGCTATCTGTACTAATATAGAGTGAGTTGAGAAACAGGTAAACTGGAGAAGCTTAAGTGGAAGGCAAAAGCATTAAGTGTGACTGATACTGAAAAAAACAACTCCTTTCAGCAACATCATGCCTTTTCTGACATGTTACCTACAAAATCAAGTGGATAAATTATGAAATAGGAAGCTTCACACTCTGGGTAACAATAAGCAGGAACAACATAAGAGGAAAAACACATGTAAAAATAAATACTAATATTGCCATTATGGGAATTACTGAAAAGTACTCAGTTAAATACTTTATGCACAGTACTATTGATAATACTGTGTCAAAAGCATTATTAAAAAGAGGACTTAAAACCAAACTGTCTCAAGCACTTGTTTCAAAATTATTTAAAGTTTATTAACTTTAGTTACCATCAGCACAGATAAATAACTACCAGTGGCAAATAAATATTTTCCTTTTTGAAGGCAACCTTAGAAGGAAAGTAGAAAATATGTTCTGACATTGGTACAGACGAAATATAGTTTAGAAGATTATTTGCAAAAGACAATACAATTATTCACTGAATTACTGTTAGAGGCACAAGGACAAGTTAGAGACAAGTGTGCATCTGACTTAACAAAATCGAACTAACCCTTAAGTCTGAAAACCTGAAACAAAGTGCAAGCTATCTCACATGTATTAAAATAACATACATTTGTTCATTTACTGGCATAGCATTAAGTGTGCTTCATCAGAGATAAGGTTATAATGCAATGTGACCTTTCCATGGAGTCAAACTGTTTACAGAAAAACCCTAATTTAACCTGCTGATTTTGTGTGTAAAGTGATCTAAGTATTTGAAAGAGACACTTAAAAACAACAGGTAAAAATACTTACACATTATCCTCTACACAGATTTTGGGTCCAACTACATTCGCTGCTCCACTTGACATTTTGAATGCAAAATGCTTTTCAGGACAAGCTTTGGAGATTCCACACTTGTATCTTGGAGGTTTTGTAGCTTTCAAAAGGAAATAAACCAAGATTTTAGAGAACACCAGAGGTAGGCTAACTGACTAATCTATTCTGAAGGAATTCAAGGAAGAGAGCAAACACAAACACTATTGCATCTGTAGTTACACAGCAGTTTAAAATACTCTAAGTTCCTGAAGCACTTCATTATTCCAACTTGTTGCCACCCTGCTGCTTGTTCTGGCAATGTCATCAAAAGCCACAAGCCAAAACTACAAAACAGACTTTACCAGAAATTTAGGAAAATCAGGAGAAGAGGAAAATTAGTTTCTGATTGCATTTGAAGTGTAATTAAGACTTTCTTAAGTATGAAAATTCATCAGTCTTTCTGTTATTAGTAAAAGCAAGTCACAGCAGTAATACATGTCTATGAATACTCACAGCGTGCAGCTGCATCCAATGCTGATCTAGCTAAAATGAAAAAAGAAAGTTTTACAAGATGTTACTATTAAAATGTCATCTGCTAAATCATATCCTATAAATGTAAAGTCTTTATATACCCCTACAAAAACAGGCTGGTTGAAATGAAGTATCAAACACACCTGAATATTATGCTCCAATATAAAACAACTTTTATGCATTAGCAGAATGAAAGTGATTAGGAATCCAGTTGAGAAGCACTGCTTTAATTTATGGCTCCTTGAGAGTCATGGAGTCAAAAACCCACAGATATCCAAAAACCTCTGAGAGTTTATGGAGTTCAGGGCATTGAAGTGAAATTAATTCCCTGCTTACAGTTTCACTGGGATATTTCACTGATTCGCCTAAACTAGAAGCCTGCAGCTCAGCTGTATTTCAACCCAGCCATTCCTGACTCCCTTTCCTGAGATATGAAGAGACACAGGAGCCCCCATCATGCACACATCTGGATGACACCTCTGTCTCTTCAGTAACTGCTAAAGATGTCTCTGCTGACTGGTTTGGATGGCAGCTCACACTGCAGTAATCCAGAGTTAAAGAGCACAAACTCCACCCATGTACTGACCATTGTTTGGGGGTTTTCTGGTAATAAAAAGCACCTTGAAAGAAAATTCTGGTCCAAAATAGACTCTGAAATTTGAGACACCTCAACTGCTAATCTTTTTCTGCATAGGACACCTGGGCACAGCTGGAATGTTTTGATTACTGTACATTCAATTAAGCATGGTAGCATATCTGCATAAGAGATAAAGCCCCCCCAAAATAAATTCCAAATCTCTTTAGCAGTAGTAAGGCAGAGCACAGATTTCCAGAAACATGGTTCAAGTCACCTGATTTATTATTCTACACTAAGAATGCATTTCCAGTAAACAACAAAAAAAAAGCAGGTAAAATTATATCTCCTTGGCAGATAGAATCAAACTGATTAAGAGAGTAGGTTAAATATTTCATACAGAAAATAAATTATACATATATTATATACAAAAAATAACAAGCACACATATTAAGGATAAACACAGTATTCTTAAGTTGAAGAGTCTAAGGAAAAACTAATACGATATTCTAGATAAAGGCTCAAGTAAATATTAATAAACATCCAGACAAAACAAAGCCACCACTTACCAAAAATGTGTCCTAAGTTTGCATCCATTTTTATTTCAAACACTTGAGATATGACATAAAATGTCAACAAAAATATTGCTATGACTACTACCAACTTTGCAGCACCTGTTAAGAAATGGAAAGAAGTTTCAAAAAATTATCTGCAAATGGTAACATTGGTTTACCAAAACTAGCAACATGAGAAACATGTATCAGATTACATTCTGGGGAACTCAAAAACAGGATGATCATTTGTAGACCTACTAAACAGAGTAAGTCTGAAAAAAAGGATGGCTATTCAGGATGGATATCGTAACATAGGATGGATATCAGAATGTAGGATGTAACTGCACCAGTCCATCAGGTTATCATACTGAATGCACTCTGCTCTTAACTTTCTCTACCTTCATGCTTGTCTGACACCATAGTACACCAGCTTAGCTCAGCAGCCAGGAGAAACCAGACTTCCATGAAAATCCAGCTTAACCAAATGAACTAAGATGATCTACCTAGCTATCGTCCAAAGGCAAAATTCCCACCTTCCCCATTCCACTTCCCTCTTCTTAGCCAGGAGTTCTGTTCACAAATACTGTGCTTCCCCCTGCCCTCAAGTTGAGCTACCTCTGTTTTAATATATGGCCCAGACTGAGTGATTAGGGATCGAAGGTTTATATGGGTTTACATGCTGTAGCTTGGCTACTATAGTCAGTCAGCTCTGAGTAGGATATTTAAAAAAAAACAACCAAACAACAACAAAACACCAAAATCAAACCACCAGCCAACCAGAAACAAGCAGTCTCACTTAAGAAAAAGTGAGACTTCTTTTAAAAAGCAAGTTGGATGACTCAAAGGCTATTTTAAAATAAGTAAGAAAAAGCAGTACCTCTCCTGTCCCCCTTTTAACATACTGAAGCAGGCAGCTCTAAGTTTTACAAGGCTAAGTTCCTGAAGTGCTGGGTGGCCAATCTACTTCCTGGGAGAAGAGCTGTAACCACACAACCACAGCAACCTGTATCTGAAATGGAAATGTATCTGATACTGCCACAAATCTCACCATTTTTTAGTATAATTTGCAATACATTTTTACAGAATACTCCACTCTTAACTGACTGCAAAATACTGACTAAGAGTACGAGTCATGTGAGGAGGCATCTGATCAACATTCTGCCTTCCTATCTCACTGCAGTATGTCAAACTGGTTGGAAGAATCAACCTGAAAGCATGCTCTTTTTTCTCAGATTGCCAGCCAAACCCTTTAGAAAAAACCAAACTTATATACTCCTGCAGATCTCAGACTGCTGCTGTGATGGGCTGCTCAGAAAAACTTAAAATAGACAGATTACTCAGCCTTCAGAAGGATGAGAGATGCTAATCAGTCCTCCCAAAAGGCTAAAAAAAGACTAGGGGATAGAAAAAGCAAATAAAGATGAAGAAAGATACAAGGGTTTTTTGCTTGTAGTTTGGTCTTTTTTCCTGTGTGAGCACATACATATTATGATGTAAGAAAACACAGGTGCAGACCTAGTTTAAAAACATTATGCTGGAACTCCAAAGATCACTGCACTGGAAAGGAAGGGAACCATGTGTAAGCACTGGAGAAGCAGATGATCTGAACATATGTTAAGAAATGGGGTAAAGGTTTTCCAAGCAACACTCCTTAAAACCACAAGATGGTACCAGATTTTGGAATGTGTCATCTAGCAAGTGGCATTTGGAGAGCATGTTTTAGTATACAGTATGTGAGATGAACAAGAACTCCATCTGAGGACTAACCATCCCCTCTATTCTATATTCTGAGCTTTGCAAGTGAACTGCAAGTGCTCCCTCCAAAGGAACAGTAAGAAGTCTCCTAGAAGGTTCTTGAAGCATTTGAAGCAAAACTGTATGTTTGATATGGGTGAAACATTCTATGGGAACTGCCATATCTACTTTGTGGTTTTTAGAAAAAAAATAAATAAAAAACATGTATGTAAGGGGAAAAAAAACCCTAACCATGTTTAGAAAGTAATTTTTCAGGTGAATCAGGCACCTGGAAAGTGGAGCATTTTCCAGCTCTTTATCAGATTTACTTTAACAAATTGCTCCCAGTTATATATATTGTGGTTAATAAAGCAAAATTAGGAGTAGTGACAAAAATTGCTTGCATTAACAAGCTCTTGGAAAAGGTGTCATTCTCTTCCAGATGAGGCAACAGTTTCTCCTTCTGCAAAATAACACTGTAACTATTAATAAAAGTGCAATGCAGCAGAAACTCAAAACTGTTCCATTGCTACACAGGCTATTCTACTACTGTCTGTGTCTGTAAATGTCTAAAACAATGTTTTCTTTTACTGCTATATTAGCAAAGATCTTATTTTCACAACTACTATAACTTCTGTCAAATAGAATTAGTTTCTTAAAGCCTGTTCTACAGTAACTTAGCTTTGTGAAAAGGCTTTTATAGTTTCCAAGCTCCCAGCAGCCATTCAGAAAGTTTCAGACACTTAAAACAGCACATAGCAACTTTAGTGAGGCGGGAAAGAAATGGCTTAAGACAACCATTTCCAATTTCCTTATTCCTTCATTGTCTTACAGAAATAGCAGCCGAAATATGTCAAGTCAAGGCACCCTAAGCAGTCACTGCAGATCAGCTACAAGCACTTTAACAAGGTAATTTCTCTTCAACCAATGCCAATTCCTAAATGAGTTTCATTAAACATCAATAAAGTAGAACAGCAATGCCTGTTATGCCAGTTCAGTGAAGCATACCCTGACAGAGTTTGATGGTGATACCAAACTGAGTGGGAGCAGGCATGTCTAAAGGGAGAGCCAACCTGCAGGAACACCTGGATGGGCTGGAAGAATGGGCTAACAGGAACAGTGAAGTGCAACAAGGACAAGTGTAAAATCTTCCACCACAGAACTCATAACCCAGCAGTAAAGAACAGACTGGAATCTACCCAGCTGGGGAGCAGGTTTGTGGAAAAGGACTAGAGCATTCTGGTGGACAACAAGCCAAATAAAAATGGAGGGTGCTGGCAAAGAAGCCACAAGATGCTGGGCTGCATCAAGGAGAGCATCACCAGCAGACAGAGATAAAGTCATTATTCCTCTCTGCACAGCACTTGTCAGGTCATACTTATTACACTCCCTTCAGTGTTGGATCCTGCTATTAAAAAAAGAAAAAAGTCAAAGACATGGACAATCTAGAGACAGTCCAACACAAAGATAATCAAAGGACTGGGAAGCCTGCTGGATGAGGAAAGGCTGAGACTGCTGGGTTTGTTCAGCTTTGAGACAAGACTTACAGGAGAACTTAGTACAATGTTCCAGTATTTCAAGGGTGGCTACAAAGAAGATAGAGACTCCCTTTTTAAAAGGAGTCACATGGAAAACAAGAGGGGTAGTGGGTACAAGTTATTCTGGGGAAGATTCCAATTAGACATGGAAAATTTGTCGCAGTGAGAACAATCATACATTGGAATAATCTCCCCAGGAAGTGGTGGACTCCCTAACACTGATCATCTTAAAATCTGGCTGGATAGAGTGCTGGGCTAGGGTTGAAATTAGGCCAAGTTATAGCAGTATGAAAATTATAGGGTAAAATACAGTTGCCACTTCCTGGATGGAATGCTGTGAGCATGCTCAAATCCCACCCCACAGTGATTCCATACACACACAATCCGCAACCTCAAGCACATGCTAACGGACAACAGAGTGGAGCAGAGTGGAAACTCCTTGGACAGGCTCTGTTGAAATCAAATGGTCCTTTGAGCTGATAAACCAGTACCAAGGGAGATAGAGCAGGTATCCTGCTGCTGAACCAGCAACTGTGGTGAAATCACTCATCTGAGATGAACTCTGTTCTTTGTAACTTAACTGTAATATTAACTTACACCATCATCCCAAAGTTACCTGCCCCCAGTGTACAACCACCCCTCACTGAGCACATGCTCTATATTTTATTGACTATATCTGTAGCAGCTAAGCAAAAGAATTTCACATCAATGAGTAACAGAAGTATGTATTACTAGAGTCACTCAAGATCCACCCAAATGAAAAGGAAGTTCATTGAAGGGTCCCATAACAGGACACAGACTAGTCAGGCACAAGGATCTCGGCTTTCCTGGTGTGCTGACAGACTAATCAAACACTTAAGGTTTGAGGAAGTCTCCACTTTTCACATGACAACTTTCTTGTGCTTCTGACAAGAAATGTCAGACCAGATGATTCTTGAGATCCCTTTTAATCTGTTATTCTACAATTCTATGACTTTGAAACCTTATTGTCACAACTTGATAATGTTGTCTATAGCATTCATAAATGACCAAAGTCTGATTTTACAGAGCATACTTACCTGCTATTCTCATGTTTAGTCTTCAGCCAGCTAATGACACTATTGCATTAAAACAGCCACCTACGAGAAACAAACAAAAATAAAAAATAAAGCAAAAACTAAAGAAACAATTCACCGTAATTAGAGCCAAAAAAGCACTTTTGTGATGAGTAAAAAAACCCCCATCCATTTTCTAGTCAACAAAAGTAATGATGATTGTTCTGAATACCTGTTTCTTAACACTCACAGCTAAGGGAAGATTTAAGATGTATTTCTGATGTCTTGCTTTCATCTGTTTCTCCACAAAAGAAGTATTCTGAAAAAAACCCATAAATTTCACCTAATCCCCTACAAATTCAGTTTAACTTTCAGTCCTTCAATTTGTGACCTAAGTACTTATCAGTGCACTATCTAAGCAGTCTTTAGTTTCCTAAAGCTATGTGGTAAAAGTCAACAACTCCACCTGCACTCCATCAAAACCCTACCTGCTTCTGGGTGCAAGTTGCTATTTGGCAACATAGCATAGCAAACTATGCTTTGGAGAGGAAAGATTTAAGCATTTTGGTCTCTAGGATACTACATAAACGGCATTCAATGGAACTGAAAGAAGGTCAGCACTTTAATCTCTACATCACAGAAATGTAACAACGCATTTGTCACTCATAGGTACAGAGGAATAACATGATGGTCAACAACGACAGAAGCACCAACCCTAATACTACAATTACTTCAGAATAAACTGAAAACCACTCTAAGCAAACAGTGCCTAAGCATCTACCAGCTTCTTGAGAAGAGCAGGTCACCACACCGAGTCAAACTGGGCCACAAACTCCACGGGCTCTGAACAAAAGCTCCCACCTCCTCCTCCCTCAAGCAGCTCAGGGTCCAGGGGCCATACCAAATCTTCTGCACTCCACCTGCAGAGCCAGAGCTGCTCCAGGGTGGCTCTGTACCATGCTCAGGCTCAGTCCTGGAGCACACATGCTGCACTGAGCCTGGACATCTGGTCCAACTTTCCCCGATTCAGGGATCTTGTTAAGTCATCTACACTATTGCCACACTGAAAACATGTAATCAGCTATCACTATAATCCAAGCAGCTGCCCCAGACCCACCACAAAAGCTACAGCATCCCTAACCCTCTGCAGTCCTATGCCATGATTTTGAAAAACATCAAAAACATTATCTTTAGAAATTATTAGAAAAACTACTGTTATTAGAAATACAAATTATTTGGAGACAAGCACTAAAACACCCACGTAGTTCTCATGGTTTATACTAGAGAGAAAAAGTTGGTATTATGCAGACGACCTTTTGCCTTCACTTAGTTTAGTATCTTCAAGTTCAGTGGTGTGTGTTCAGACCCTCTTTTCTGAAGACTCAGTCATTGTGCCCTATCCCTTCAAGTTTACATGAAAATGTCAGCATAGGAATAAACAGGAAAAAAAAATAAATCCAAGTACAGAAATATTTGTTTCCATTCTATCAGAATTTGAAAATGCTTATCACCAAAGTTTAAAAGCAGACAAATGTTTTTGAGTACTAATGTTGTACAGTAAAGGAAATTTCACAGCATATTATAGACCATAATATATCCATTTAGCTGCAGCCACACATATTAAATCCTCATAGAAGAACTTCTTTCAGTGAAAGGCTAGTATTTATCTGTCTTGTAAAAAGGCAAAAATGAATCTGTTGGGGCAGATAAACTCATTTTATTTCAAAGTCTGGGAATAGAATTATTCTAGGCTTCTTCCTCTGCAGACACCCAGAAATATCTCAATGTTACAATAAACACTGGCTGTTCTTTGAACAACTATAAGCTTGTTTTAGGTCTGCATTGAAAAAAAAGAAGTTTCCTTTTTTGTTTTACCCTGAAAAAAACCACATCATGAATTCAAAGCATGAAAATAAGAATATGAACAAAACCAGAAAGAAGAATCTAAGTGAAACAATCACATGATCTAACCTTGACTGCTTTTATCCCCATATTCCCTTTCACCCATTTCAGGGATCATTATTTGCTGCAATCAACAAATGAGAATATGCATTCTTTTTTAAGTATGGAATGTGGTTTGATTTAGAAAAAGGAAAAATGAGTATACTATGCCTAAACTTGAAAGGAATGTAAAAATTTAGTGATTCTTTTTCTAAATTACAGTATACTGAAAAATCATGAGGTTTGATTTACCAAAAAATATAGTAGTTCTACAGTACAGACGTGTTACACAGCACTTTCCAGCTGCAGGAAAATAATTTATGGACATCAAGTCCTTTTCCTACACTTATTATCTTAGATTGTTTTTTTGAACTATTTCAAGACAGAACAGGAATAAAACCGGAGAAGCTGTGAACCCTTAAAAATGCTTATGGACCATTACTCCACATCTTTGGTATAAGATGTCATTAGATTTGGAATTTCATAATTGAAATTAGAGAACTGATTAGAATTGGTTTGGAATTTTTAATAGTCTACATTTTTAGATCATTTAAAAACAAACAACACAGGATTGCAACTGAGCTTGCTCAAACTCAGACGCAGAAAACCAGTACCAACAACATTCCTTTGATTGCTTTAGAAATGGGCCAAATCAACCTACATGCTATTTTTCTCTTCTTTGACTTAAATTCCATCAAGCAGAGGCAGGAGAATTAGAACCTTAGTATCCTCCTGACTTAGGAGGGACAAGTAATACAAATAACCATTTATTACTACATCATTCTCTGTCAGGCAGTACAAAAAGGCCCCTGTGTATCCCTTACTAGAGACTGAGGCAGGAGCTGCAGCCCATGGCAGGGTTGACAGGCTTCCTGACTCCCCATGAGTACAGCAGAACCTATGGAGGTGCAAAGACCAAGGAAAACACCACAAAACAGGCAGCAAAAGCAATCAACATCTTCAAGTTGCAAAGTAAATGGCTGGGTTTGGGAAGCATGATGTGACTTAAATATGGATTTTCTTTTTCTTCAGACTCTTTTCTTAGCACAAAACTTAGGAAGTTTTTCAGTCAAAGTCTACAGCTTGGACAGCAGAAAGAAACCAAAAATTCTCGCATGCAACAGTGCCTTGAAATGAAAAGATCTCCACAAAAGACCCTGAACAGGAGAAGACAAGAAATTAGAGGTTATAAATCCTTTTTGAATGCTGGCATGTCACTGTCCAGTTCCCCACACAGAGTTGCAATCCATCCATGCAGAAAAAGATTATTTATTCTAGATACAAATTAGGGAGAGGATATATGTAAAGACAGCAGGGAGCTGAGATTACTGGTTGCTTTTTTCCTGCCTCCTTGTGCATCCCAAATAACCCCCATGGCAGTTTAAAATGCTCTCCATGGGACACAGAAAACAGCAGTTTACAATAAAAAAAAAAGAAAAAGGTAGAGAAAAAACAAAGGGCTTTCCCCCACTCTGCTCCACTTGATTAACTTGTGTGCTATGACATACTCAAATACAAATACAAAAAATTTCATATATGTATTTCATATATAACTCCACAGAGCTACTACAAATATTTTTGTTCATACCTAAACTAGTTTCAATAAGTAGACCAGTAGATGCTTGCTTTTAAAACTAACCTGTGTCTCTTGAGGGAACCCTGCTAGGCCATTCCTGGAGGAAGCTAATAATATGACTTCATTTAGGAAAATTACAAGCCTTTAATCCTTCCAAGCAAATCATCATCATATTTTGTTAGATGATATAAAGTTTCTAACACACCAAGACTGAGTTCTTCCTACATTCATGTGTTAGACCAAAGGGTCATCAAGCAAGTTTTCCTCCTAGAATCATTGTGCAAGAGAGGAAATGGCATTGAGATAATTGACAAATTAACACTTCCTATTAATCTGGCCTCACTGACATAACACTGAATGAAGAGCAGATTTCAGTCCCAAGCTGAATGCAATTCAATTTGGTTAATTCTTTATCAGGCTTTTCTCAACACTTGTCCAGAGATGGGACACACGTCACTAGGGCAGGAGCACAGCCTCTGCCCTACTTACTGTGCAGAAAGCTGTGGCCACTTACCACAAACTTTGCCTTAAGAGGGGTTTCAGATATGATTGTAATTAATGTTTTGAAGGATGATAATGAAACATGTAGATTAGTCTATTTCATTTGCAGGATAATAGTATTTCCATTAGCAACTTGATAACACGAGTGGATTATGCTTACAAAAAGGGCACACAAAAACAAGCAAAGATGAGAGGCAAGAATTTAGAAGGTCAAGATAATTTTGAATGCTGACCTTAGCTGATTAGGAAGAGGTCCCAAAACCAATAATGATACTTAATAAAACCGAAAATTATACACTCCAAAACTGACATCAAGTGCAGCAAAACAAGCAGCAGAAATGGAAAAAGAGATTATAGCAGTTCTCTAATATTGGGGTCAACAGTGTTGTACTGCCACAGAAGTCTAACTGTTCATTGTGAACTGCACTGATAGGACAGCTGTGCATGGAAAAAAAAGCAATTACTCTGTACAGCCTAAATAAACAAAAAATACCCTGCTCTATGTGCTATCTTGACTTTTAATTGAGACTTGTGTAGTTTTTTCCTATCTCAATGCATAATCCCCAAATAGAAGAATCTAGATAAGAATTACATGACCTAAATAAACCAACTAAGGGATAAAAGAATCAAGTCTGCTTTGCAAGGAACTGTGAAAGAGAAAAGTCAGTCTTTATCTCTTATCTTCAAGGTGCAATTCTAAAATTTTTTAGAATTTTTTTTTTAAAAATAATACTACTATTTATAGCAAATCTAAAATATATATTAAAGACATTATTACTTTAAATATATATTTTTATAAGGAAAAAAAAATGCTGAGAAGAACCACTCTCAGTATTCCCTGGCTGCTGCTTACCTATTTGCAGTTATAATATTAAAGAAAAACAACCTTACAGTTACAAGGATAAACAAAAAAATTAAAAGGAGGCTGTAAATCATCATAAAAGTCTGGAAACAGACAATTTTTCTTAACACAGATAGTCTACAAGGTGTGAGCTAATGTCCCCTTCAATATTAAGCCTACATTTCTATACTACTACATGCAAATCTGTACCCAGGTTATGTAATATTAAATGTGTGGCAGCCTGACATGTTTTGCATTCAATTCAGGAGGAAATTTTTTCCCCAGACAAGGACTTAAGTGTTTGTACACTTTCTAGCAAGGTCAAATAATGTTATACCTGGTTTTGTATGTATCTGCTATTTGTTAATATGAATAGCATACACTACACTGCATTTAAACACATATTCAAAATTACTTGGCACCGAAAAAAAAAAACAAATTCTCCCCTCAAAAAAACCACACCCAAAGGAAAAAATCAAAAACACTTGAGCTTTTAGTTTTATTTCCAAGACTTTAGTAGATTAGGCCATTGTCTTTTGTTTTAGGGTTTTTGGGGGTTTTTTTAGCACTAACCACATTCCTCAATGATTAGCAGATGCATTTTATTCCTGTGAGAGAACAGCAAAAAATCCTCCAAACAAAAAAAATTAGCTTTTCATACCTGGCAAAATATAATCATTGTGTTTAATTCAGCTTCTGTTGATAAGACATTTCAGTCTGCTGTGTTCAAGCAGTTCAGAGCAGTGGTGGTTTTTTAGTCAATATTACACAGGGAATTAGATATGTCAAGGACAGCATTAGCTATTTTTATGTGAATTCTGGTTTTAAACAGTGGTTGTGCCAACCTGAATTATATGCCATGGACAAAAGAGCTGAGACATCCAAAAGCATTCAAGACTATTTTATTTAAATGCAGGATGCATTTTCTTATCCAGATGATTGCTTACTTTTCTGCTAGGCTATGAATAGTTTTTCCAATACATTTAAAAAATTAATTTAATTTGCAATTAGTGAAGTACACACATGGAAAAGAATTAAAGTAAATAATATAACTCAATTTTATTGTTATGATCACACACCGTTTGTGTCTTCTGGAAAACAGGCTATGACTCCTACAGGAAGCACTCCTACATCCATACAAATTCTTTGAGGTTCTGGTAAAACTCCACATAGGGGAAAGGTTTGTCCACACAGAAAAATTTAGAGATTCAGGAATACATATTTTCTTTTCTCCCTTGTGACAAATGTTACCATGAAGTAAAAATATCAATTTCTTATAAAAATGAGAATCTTATAAGAATTGTGTTCTTCCAAATACATATCAAGATTCATCTTGGTATTCCAGACAATTGAATCAGACTCAAAGTGTTAGCTTGTAAATACAAGTTTTACTTCTATCAAATTATAGCTACAACAAATGAATGTAGATAAATGTAGGAAATTAAACTCAAACTTCTTCCAAAATTAGGAGATAATCCAGCTACTGTTGCATGTCCTGTGTTGGGACTACCACTCTGTGGTTTCACTTTTAGGAAAGGAAATACACACGAGAAGCAGCATTGTGCTGGAGTGTTTTGAAAGTTGATGTGCAAAACAAACCTTTCCCAAACAGGAAGTCAAATCACTGACCATGAGAGCTTTTGCTAGTGGCATCAAGCCAGTATTTTCATTTTAGGCAGCACACAAACTAGCCAGGCTCAAACACTGAAAAATTCTTCTGAAACCCAAGAAGCTAAGATAAAAGTACTAAGGCATTCATTCTTCCCACAGAGAATGAAACTCAAGCCACATTCCTTCTGCAATTAAAACAACAAAACCACAGCAATCCAAGAAAAGAAAGCAACACAACCAATCAACAGCAACAAAAAATTAGCCTTATACCAATATCTCAATCCATACTTTGAAGACTCTTCCCAATTACTACAAAAATTTTCTGGTCCATATAGATAAGAATGTGATTTATGGTCCCTAAAACCCACACTATTTATATGTTATAAAGGAAATTGTACCATTACTGCTGATGTACCTATTGAAGAGAATCTTAACTCTCTGTTTCATGTGGTTGGATAATATCACATATTGAAATTCAGATAGATAAAATTATCAAGGACTAATTGCTGAACTTCATCCACCAACTTACGTCCCCACATCACAGCAAACTACATAAATATCACAATAAAGATTTAAAAGAATGAGGTAACTCAAACTATTTTGTAACTGAAACACTGCTGTAATTACCACCTGTTCAAAAGTTTAAAACTTAATTAGTTGTTTTCTGTCATACTTTTAAGAAATAAATTACAACCTTGATTTCATAAGACAGCAAAGTCTGTTCAGTTTTCCCACAACAGGAAGTAGATAAAGCTTTGCAATACTTTAATCTGTGGGATCACCAGGTCTCACTTGAAGGTGTTGCCAGAACTTAGTAGATGTTTCCAATATACAAGAGCATTCACATCAATAAAAAATGCCAAGCCTCTTATTAGAATATTGCATCACTATCAAGTAATATTATCCTGCCCTGCTATAGAGCAATTCTCAACAGAACTACCAAACCAAAGGATATGTGCCTGAAGAACAATAAATAATAAGTAATAATAAATAAATAAAAATAAAGTACCCATAACTGTGACTTCACAGAATGGCTCAGGTTGGAAGGGACCCCAGTGGGTCATCTGGTACACCCTCCCTGCTCAAGCAGAGCCATCCCAGAGCACACAGCACAGGACTGTGGCCAGTTCTTGAGTATCTCCAGTGAGGAGATATCTCCACAGCCTTTCTGGACAACCTGTTCCAGTGCATGGTCAGTGCACAGTAAAGAAGTTCTTCCTCAGAAGAACTCTAAGGTGGAACTTCCTGTGCATCAGGTTCTGCCCATTGCCTCTTGTCCTATTGCTCAGCCCCACCCAGCAGAGCCTGGCTCCATCCCCTTGGCACCCTCCCTTCAGATACTGACAGACAGGGATGGGGTCCCCTCTCAGTAGTCTCTTCTCGAGGCTGAACAGGCCCAGCTCCATCAGCCTTTCATTGAAAGAAAGATACTCCACGCCTTCACCTGGACCTCACCTCACTGCTGGACCTGCTCCAGGAGCTCCATGTCTCACACGTACTGAGGACTTGATAAAACCACATATGACCACCACATAAATTTACTTGATGGAATGGTTATGGAACATCATTTTACACTGAGGTCCATTTTAAATAAATTTATCAAGCAAGCAAGAAGAGGAAAGGAGCACTACAAACACCTCCTCTACAGTTCCAGGTTTATTGCAGGAAAACTAATATTCTCTCCAACCACAATAAGACTCCAGATAGTAGCTTTAAAGTGTCAGAATGAGATGATCATCCTTTGAATGAGATTCATTTACTACACAGACCACCACACCAACCTCATGCCAGAGATGCATACCAAGGCTACAAACATGGCAAGCCACTGAGTTTGTATATACTTTGCAAGGCAGAGAGGATTAAGACTACTAATTGTAACAAGGCACATCTCCATACACTGCTGGAAATAAAACCCAATCTAAAATCAGCATGATCTGAGGCTGCATGTTGGAAAGAAGTTTTAACCTTTACTTAGTAGCACCCTGATCTCACCAGGGAGCTGGGGAAAAGTCCTCCCCAGTGACAGGCATTGCTCACAGCACTGTTGGTATCTCAAGTTCTTGTTCTAAGGGACAATGAAATCCATGCTTCACTGAAGAGCCCTTTGTCATCTACTCATCTCCCATGTGAGGTAGCATTTGGATAGGTTTTGGCCATTTGCAGGATTAGAAGAGCACATCACTGGCTGAGCAGAGCACCCAGCAGAGAAAGCGCTGCACATCAGCTTGGGGAAGAAGGGCAGCAGCAGGCTCACCACACCACACCACACCTACAGGATACTGCTAACGGGATCCAGTGCATATATGAGACTGCTGCTGCTGCCTGATAGCCTCCATGTGCATGAGACACCCAGAACCAAAGTGCTTCTGTGGTGCTGGCAAAGCATTGCTACTGGTCCACATTAGCACTGGACAGGCCACCATTGGTGAGAGATGAGGTGAAAGATGCTTGAAAATGGAGAGGAAGTTAGGCATTGACATGACTCTTAACAGCCCTGAGTGACTCACTTCTTCCTACTGAAGACATACAAGATGCCCAAAACCTGTCGTTTCCAGGTTTCTGAGTATGAAGATAGCAGAACAAAGGTTCACAACCTACATCTTGGCTAGGTGCAATCTTACAGCAAATATATATATATAATTATTTATTTTATATTTCTATAATATATTGAATTATAGATAATAGACATAATATATATTATATTTATAATTTATATTGTTTATATATATATATATATATAAAATACCAAAACCATAAGCCATATATGAGAGGAATAATTTCACCAAAAAAAAATCTAGGGACAATGCATTTTTTAATACATTATATATTTACATAATTTGTACACTTTAATATTTAGTTAACAACTGGCATATATCCACAAAGTAAAATTCAACACAGACATTTTCTATCCTTTGAGATGTTATAATCTAAGCATCATCATGAATGGAGAAATCTAAAATTAGGCTGCAAAGCAATTTACTGCATGTCATTACCTATGTAGAAATTTACCACATTAGGAACACAAACTCCTTTGAGGAACAGCATCCCTCAGTGACAGAAAGGTGCTTATTACAGTGACCTTACCACTGTGACTCTATGCACAGCTGACACAAAGATGCTGATATGCAAACACTGCATACTCTAACAACTCATTGTGATCCCCTCTGGATCATACTGTTCTAAGAGAAACTCTCTAGTTGTTATGGGAACTCCTTTAATCAACCTCTGCCTGAATCAACTCAAATGCAGTTCCAAGACCATTCATGTGTCACTGACATTCAGCTGACCAGCAAGCACACAGACAGCCAGGGCAGCCCCCCTAGAAAGTGCAAGAGTATCAAGGCTGATCCAAAAGCACAATTAAGTGTCTGGGAGCAGGTCAGTGGCTTTCTAGCAGCGGTAATACTAGCAAACGCCAAACATCTGTGAAATTATGCCTCAACTAACTGATACCAAAGCAGATCAAAATGAAAAATTAAAATAAAAAACTTTTGCTACTAGAAGATGGTTACTTTTTCCTCAGACGAAAGACAACCGGAGAGAGGGTGGGAGAAGGGAAGCCAGCCAGCCACAAGAAAGCAAGTCTTATGAATAGAGGGGAGACTCTCATGTATTTCAATGGTAAGATTTTAACTGGACTGTCATGAGAACTAGCACGTGTTTGTACATATAAACATTGTGCAACTTTCTGCCACTAATACTGACTCAACAGTATATCAAATGCAGGGCAAAGTTTACTCCAGCAGCTCCCTCTGTCCTTGGAGTCTTACAAAGTTCCTCCTCTCTTCCACAAAGTCTGTTCCACATTCTCTTGGCACTGAGGGTATGTGAGGCCAAGGCTGGAAAATGCTATTTGCAGCTCAGTCTGCAAATTAAGATACAAACTATTTTTGTATTATAAAAAACAGTATTGTATATGGGGAGCAAAAATAGTGGAACAATTCCAAAAGAGTAGCTATTGTTAATACCCTGTGAAAACTTCAGTGTGACTAAATTTCAGGAACCTTGGGTGAAATACCGAAAAAATTTACAGGGTGGAATTAGAGTTACAAATTACCCAGAAAAATATTCATTTATTTATTTTAACAAAAAAAGTCCTAAATTCCTCTCGGGATGCATATACCTTTAACAAAAGTATGAGCAGGCTATGCTTGGATTCATGGTTAGACACAGAATTGTAGATGATGAAGCAGGAAGCCAGAAGCACCTATTTATAGGTTACAGATGCTTAATCTAAGAAATACTAGGAAATGAGATTTCAAGCAGCAATATCAGTTTAAAGTTACTTCCTCATCACCCTTCTATCGTGTCCTCATGCCAGGAGATCTCAGACATATATAAGGAAGCATGAAAATTGATGAGAGGTGAGCTCACCTGCCAGGCTGCTCCAGCTCACATCATTTTGCTCACTAAGGAAACTTAATGTACTAAAAGAGACTATAACTTAGATTAGAGGACAACTTTCAAGAGAGCTTTCAAGAGAGGCAAAGTGAAGCAGAATCGGCCTGCTAGTTTTGCTCACCCATATCATGATCTCACTGCACAACTATCAGATTTCTGACACCAATGCAAATTACGTTTTTTCCGAGAATTTATGTACAATCTTTGTTTCAGACCAGTGTGACACTTCTCAGTTCCTTTTAAAATGCATAACAACTACAGTAATTCCAGAACTGCTGACAGCAAAACAATTGTCACAGGGCTAATGCAGCTGGCCACTGGCAGGTGAAACATGGAGGTTTACAATAATTATGCCTCAAGTCCTACACAGTCCCAGCAAATATTGGTGAAAAACTCAGAACTGAACATACACATGACTTATGTAATGACTTATGAACATACTGATTACCAATATAACTAGAAAGACCTGCAGCCATTACACTCACATGTCAGTCCCCTGACTTCACTGGAACTACAGGTTTAAAAAACCAAACCTAAGTTCTATTTGAATAACAAATCCTCTTTGATCAATTTAAATCTTTAAGAACAAGTTCTCTGTGTCTACTGTGGGTTCATTTTATGGACACCTAACCTTCAGGCTGCAATATAATCTGTAAGTAGACAGGTACTTTTGCACAGTATCAATCCGTCCTATGATTTTGTTTTAAAAAAATAAAAAATAAAAAATCTGTTTCTTGCATGTTAGTATTTTCCCCAAAAAAATTAAAACTAAATATTCAGGAATTAACATTTTAAATATTAATCTTCCAAAGGTCCACTGAAATTTTAAACTCTAAATTATCCCTCCCTTCTACAAGCACTAAGAATTCTCATTAAATGTGGGTGGCCACTGGATGGTTGCACTCAGAGTTGTAGTCCAGTGTCCAAGAGTCTAGAGCAGTGCCAAGTGGTGTGCCTCAGAGGTTGGTATTGGGATGCTGATTAGACACAGGATGGTGAACTGACACACTGGAGGTTTGCCAGCATCCATCCCTGGAAGCACTCAAGGCCAGGTTTGGATGGGGCTTTAAGCAACCTGGTCTAGTGGAAGGTGTCCCTGCCCATGGCAGAGGGGGGTTGGAAATAGATTGTCTTTTAGACCCTTTCCAAACCATACCATTCCATGTAGAGCATATATGTCCTAAAGCACTTGGGCTACACTTCGAGAGGCTGGACAGGAACTCCTGGTTCCCTGAAGCAACTGTTATTATCTATTTGCTCTGCACTCTTACTGGGTGAAGTGGTCAGGACTTCTACAAAGATGGAAGCAAGCAAGGGCCTCCAACAAACAGGTGCTTCCTTCATCCTGAAGTGATTAGATATTATTACATGACAATAACAAGCTATTTGCTTGTGAAGAGCCTACCTGCAGGCTTAAAACAAGTCACAAAACTTGTTTTGCCACACAAACAACTATGCTAATCAACGGTTAGAAAAGATTTCTTCATACTTAAAAGAAACCCTGAGGGAAAATATGTGCTAATGAGAAGACACCTATACCCTGAGAAGTTTCGAAAGCTTTAAAAAAGAAAACAACATGACAGTCATTAAGTAGCCTTTGCTGGTGTGGGTTTGTGGTTTTGATTATTTTTCGAAATAACTCGCCAATTAGTATTACATAAATACTTTGTTAAAAGAGAGGAGCAGTCAGCTGGTTTCACCAGCAAAGAGCAACCACGGGCTCCAAGTCTGTGCGATATAACAGGCCACACAGAATATGTAAAATATCTGGAATATGCAAAGATCTTCCAAGTCCGGAGTTACTGTCATTTAATCTCTTTTAAATGTGAGAAAATGGGAAGATAAACAAGTCAGGTGAGTTACATAGCCTCTCAGGGGCTCAGCCATACACGTGACTTAACATATGGTGGCATTTACCTAAGAGAAAAAAAAAAAGAAAAAAGTAATTTCTATATGTTTTCCTACTTCAGCAACTCAGAGGCCAGTAACCAAAGGCACACAGACTGCTTCGACAAGTGTCTCTCTGCAAAATGCACATTTAACTTCCTTAGGAGTTCACGGCTGCTCTCTGTACCGATGCATTCATTTAGCGTTCCTGTTAAACAAGAGCTGAGCCACATAACCCAGGTGCCAACAGCGTCCGCGACCCCGTCCTCCACAGGGAAAGCCACGGGAACACCAGCACCGAGCAGCAGCAGCAGCTGACTTTGTTTCAGCAGGAAGGGGCTGCCACGCTGCCAGGGTTTCACTCATTTCCCTGGACCGGGGCGTCCTGCCGGCCCGACCGCCGCCTCCCGGTGCCTCCCCCTCCTGCTCCTCCTGCGGCCACCACCGCAGCTCCGGCCGCTCGCCGCCCGCCCCGCCGCCGCCTCCAGCCTGGCCCAGAGCCCCTGCCCGAGCCGGGGACCCCCGCCCAGCGCCCCGCCCGGCTCTGACCCGCGGCCCCGGCCCGCCTCTCGGTCGGGGAGGGAGGGGATGGCGGAAGGGCCAGCCGGGCCGGGGAAGGGGCGCCGCCAGGGAAAGCCGGCCGCGGGGGCAGGGGCTGGCGGCTGCCCCGCGCAGAGGAGAGCGATGCGCGCCCGGGCGGCGGGATGCCCGGCGGGACACGGGCGCGGGCCGGTCCCCGCGCAGCCCCGCGGAGAACGCGAGCACCTACCGGGGCTGTGGGGCGCGGACACGTCGCGCAGCGTCCCCTCGGCGGCCGCGCCGCGAAGGCTGCCCCGGCCCGAGCAGGAACCGAGCGGAGCCGCCGCCGCTGCGCAGCCGGAGGAAGGCGCGGAGGGCGCCCCCGCCCCCTGCCGGTGGCGGACCGGGAGCGCCGCGCCCCGCCCCGCGCCCCGCCCCGCCCCGCCCCGCCCGCCGCCCCGGGCCGCGCGGGGGCCGCGCGGGGGCCGCGCGGGGCAGGAGCGGGGGCTGCGCGGGGCGGGAGCGGCCCCGCACACAGCGAGCCCGGCGGGGCCTGCCCGCCCTCTGCCCGGCCCGGGAGGCACCTGGACACCGAGATGCTTCTGCTGGCTTTCTCTGGCATTTACACACCTGTTCTTTTTCCTTACCCAAACACACCCCAAGTTATCGTCTGCTACCGAACAGAAATGACATTTTCTGCTTTAAAATAAAGTCCAGCTTTTTTTCTTTCAAAAACTTTATAATCAGCAGGACTGAGGTGCTCTGTGTTATTGCATAAGAAGAAAACATAATTCCTGTCTCTTCTTTATCCTTTTTTTTTTTTTTTTGTGGCACTGATTTTCCTCTATCCCTGCCATGAGTTGCGGCAGGTAGGGAGTTAGGGGTAGTTGGGGTGGGTAGGGATGCAAGCAGGAAGAGCAGCATTTTATTTTGTGGGGGATTTCCACTGGCCTAACTCCCTCAGCTGGGCTATTACTGGGGTGGATATGGAAAGTACTGGGGAAGCAGAGCTCCAGACTCTGTAAATTCCACTACCGCAAACAGCGAGAGAGCATTTTTACAAAATCAGCATGGAGCTTCTCTTAGCCAAGAACAAAGCCACAGACAAAATGTAGGGCATATCGCACATCATCAATGTCAGGTAGACAAAAGGAAGTTTCTATGTCTTATTTTAACGACCCTGGGCAATAGGTATTTCTTTTATTGGTTTTAAAATAGTGTGCTTTGAGACCGACTGGTCATTGGTATGAGATGGTTATTTGGACATCAGTCAAGTAATTTCTTTAGAAAATTTTCACAACACAATGAAGTTTCAGGCATAATGTAATCTCAAAATAAGCAAAAGAGTACACAGTGGGAGCATTACACAAAAAAAGGAAGGTATTTATAGCTTTTAGTTCTAAATTATGATATAGATATGTAATTGTTTAACAGAGTGCTTAATACATTAAATTTAACCATGTTCCCCTGGTTTTAATTAGGTGTCAGTAACTGATTAGTCAAGTCGGTATGCTAACAGATGCTGACTCCTTTGATAAACGAATGTTTGCAATTGAAACAAACATTTTAAAAAGATTACATAGGTAGTAATATCAAATTGTTTAAAGAAGAAATAATATTATCTGCACAATAAACAATACCTCAGAATACATCTGTATCAAAGTCAAAAAAATGAGTTAGACTTGAGAACAGCTACAATTGAATCCCGTTGATTATTTACTCGGCTGAAAAGGTGCCACAGCACACAGAGGGGTGTAGAGTCGCACTTCCCTGGAAACGTGGCAGCTGACAGAACCAAAGAAGAAGGGGTATGACTGCCCTCCCAGTATCTCAAGAAGGCTCATAGTTCCTCTTTACCATTTCTAATTTGTCTTCTAATTGTCCATTTTTCCATATATTAAAATTGCTATACACATTAAGTAGAGGACTTCCATAAGAAGTATAAATATATATACCTACAGGAGCTTGCTTTTTCATTATTGTCTGTGATGAACTGACCATTTTTTTCTTCTGTAGATTAAGTTTGTCATGAAACAGAATGTGTTTCATAGCCACATATATTCTAAATGTTTCATCATGACCTAATATGTTCTAAATTTACAATTTTAAATTCCAAAATTCTGATATTTATTTAGAGAGAAATCAATGAAATAACTTGGTTTTATAATTACACTGTCTAGGAAAAACATATACTATAATTTTTTAGTTTGCAAACATCATAAAGCAAAGTGTCTTAAGAATTTGAGCTCATTGGGCCTGAACAGAGATGACCTTGATGGCCTTACTTACATCTTTGACAAATTTCTTTGCTAGTGTCTCTAGCATTTGACCTGAACTTTCTTGTCTGTCTCATAACTACATTTTTTTACTAAGTGAAATCAAAACATTGAACTATGATTTTGGATTATATTGAGAATGAAACCATTTCCTTAAAGTAGTTACAGGAAAACTAGATGTACTGCAAGCCTCATTTAGCATCCTAGAGATAACAGGAATAAATGAAAATAAAGTAAAATACGGAAGCAAACCCTTTCATGTGCTTTACCTTTGTTCTGCTGATTATTGCCTCTGGCAAGAGATGTTCTGCTAATTAATCATGAGTCTTGATTCTCAGTTGTGGTATCAAAGCAGTTTCTGGTGACTTTTAAAAGCATGATTTCCCTACAAGGCTGAACTTCATGTTCGTATGCTATAAACTGATACTTCTGCCCTAGCAAATCTTTCCATGGCACTTTGAATGAGCCAGACTCAGATTACTGGTGGAGACACAGCTCTCCAGAATTAGAAATATCTGTGGCATAGAAGTTACTTTTCTCAACACAGTAGTGCAGTCATAAGGAAACGCTTTGCATTTGATAGCACCATTTGATAGCTGTGATATATAAGCTGCATCCCTAAGCCCTCTTTTAAACATTAGAGAGAGAGAAAAAAAAAAGAAATAAAAGAGAAGAAAGTTCCTTAGAGAATGCTACCAGCAATTTGCCTTGAAGAAGTTGGAAAATGTGATTTTCACCAAGGTGTGAGTCTTTTAACTATAAATAGAAACTAAAATATGTAAGTACAACATGAATCTCACTCTTCTCTCCTGCCTCTTCCAAACATGTGAGAACATGCATGAAAAAAATCTCCCTTAAAATCATGTCATGTTGGCTTTTTGACTGGTGTTATAAAATTTTATATAAGCAGTATGGGTGTGTGTCTGAAAGAGAATGTATTATTTAGTGTTTGTCCAATGATGTGGTAGAATTTAAAATATTTATACATTCAGTATATATTTTTGTGTCCTCACCCTGTTGCTATCAAAAGTTGATTTTCAAGCAGCCAAAATAGCAGGTCTGATATGAGATGTCTGGGTAACAGTGGGTATGGAACTAAAATCAGTGCTCCAGTTTTAGACGAGAAGCATCTGAGGAACATTTCCAACTGAAATTGTACTCATGGAGATCAAGAACAAGCATCACCAGCTGGAAATTGTAGATGTCCTGAGAAAGACACACTACAGACTATATTGTTCATGAGCTGCATTGTAAAAGGTCACTAGTGCCACTCTGAACATCTTGTGGCAGCATGAGAATTCTTCCACACAATAAACCTCCTCCAAATGTAACTGTTTGTCATAGAAAACATATGGAGTTTGCTTCCAAGTTTATTAATATTTCATTTCAGCAAGTTATATTTCCTGATCCACAGGCTCTCAACCAGACCCTACCTTTCCCAAGGCAGAGCTCCATGCATCCCTGCTGCTCTCTCACAAGAGGTCAATTCCTGCTCTCCCTCCCAGTCCTGGCTAAACTGCTTGTATCCATCAGTAGCACCACCCCCATGTGTGAACTATGCCATGACATCACGGTGATCCCAATGAGATACTGTGGCTCTGCAACTGCATTCCAACCTCTAATCCTCCTATTGATTCTCCATGCTGTATGCATTCATGTACAAGCATGCCAGACAAGCACCAGGTTGAGCTGATGTCCCAGAAAAAGATATGAGAGCTTTTTCTATAATGCCATACTTTTGGCACTCTCTTATCACTGTGTATTGGCTTAAAGTGACCTCTTTCACCCTGTTCCCATTATACCTCATCCCACACCACTTCCTTACTTGATGGTAGGCCATCATCTCCCTCCCTGTTGTTTTGTCATTCCTAATTTCCAGCTCTCTTTACCATGCTTGCCAATAATATGGCAGAGCTGCTTTAGCTCCCCTCTTTCAGGAGTACCCAGTTTGTTCCTAGCAGCTGACACTCAGATAGGATCTTATAACCATAAAAACCAGGTCCCTGTTATTGATGCCAGCTGCATGATGCCAGCTGATGATCTGCAGCGTCTGTCCACTTCTTTTCAAGACCTGTTTTCCTTTCTTTGGCAGGATTAACCGGAAAACCACCTGGCCCACCGTGTCCTTGAGTCTCACTACCAGAGCCATAGAGTTATGCCTAACATGTTCCCAGCTTCCCAAGGCGAAAACCATTGCTGCCCATGTGGAAGAGTAGCAAAGGGTAACAGTATAAAGCCCCACCAGTCTTTCTTCAGTATCTGAAATACAAGCCCCAGTGAGAAGAAAATTCCCTTTGCCAGCAGGTGAGGTCAGCCTATGGGGACCTTCTTCCCCATACCAGGGAGTCTGCCCCTTCTTTCACCTGCAGGTTGCACCTGGTGGTGTTGCAGGTTCAGGCTTAGTTGGTGCAATTGTTTTACTGGACCAAGCTGCTGGACCCTGCTGCCAGGGCACTCAGTACTTCGTAGGTGCAGGTCTGCAAATAGGAATAGGAGCCTTCCTCTTGTTGCTAAAGCCAGAGGTTTCCAGTCTTCTTCCCCCCATCTGTGTGAATGTGTGAGGAATGTGCTCTGATTTTTTCCAACACATCACAAAGGATGAGAGAGGAATGGACTGATAGTCTCTCTGTGTCCACCCACACCTTAGTGCTCAAGCAAGATAACCACTCCCCCTGTCTTACCAACATATAAACCATTGTCAGTAGTTATCATGTCTGTGTTTTTCTAGTGGAAAGGAAAGAATTTCATCTTCTGAGAAACCATTCAGGGTGATGGGGAAGAAAGACAGGGCAGCTCAGCAAACATCTGCAGAGTAGAGACTATACTCGGTTAGGCACTTAGATGCTACTATAATAAAAAACATTAAATCCCGTGTATTCAGAAATAGAAAGCAGTCTGTATAATTAAGGATTCTGCCAGCTCACACATCTTTCACCAGGATGGAATGACTGGATCCTCATCTATCTAAGCTTCAAGTGATGAGTAAGATAAAAACTTCACGGGCAGTGTTGATCACTCCATCCATACTGTCATGCTTGGCTAAAGCACAGAAAAGAAATTGCATCCTTACCTAGATTGATAAGCACAGCCCAGAAAAGGGGATTTGAGCCCTAACCACTGAACTACAGAACTGACATCTGAATGTCCTTGAAAGAGAAAAAGAGAGCTTGGACAGCAAACACACTTTGGGTGCAGCAGACCAAAATCCAGAAGGCTTCAGGTCAAAGGGATTTATCTAGAAACCAGACTAGGCTTGAGCCAGTACAGGCAGCTCAAATCTAATCAAAGGATCCCTGGTAACTGTGGAAATTCCAGAAACAGATAGATGGTGATGAAGCAGAGGTTCCAGCTCACCAGCCATGAGATCACACAGCAAAAATTATGTCTTCAAGGACCAGAAGACACAGTACTCTGAGGGTAAAATACTGAAGCTATGGTAGTTTGGATGCTGAGGTTAGAAAGCATTGCTTTGCAGCTGTGGGCAAAAGATCCAGAAACATAAGAACTTCAGGGATGGCTTGGAAGTTGTTGGCCCCTTGTTTAACCCATATGCCTCTCTGACACTGTTCACTTGCTATTTCACACTGTTGTTATGCCTCTAGTATCTATGTAGCAATGGCATTGTTGAGCATCTCAAAGTACCACAATAACATTCACAGGGAAATGCAAGCAGACTCTGGCTTCTCCTGCAGCTAACCAACTCTTGTCTCAAAGACTCTTCTGGCTGAGACAGGGGCTCAGCCTTTCTGAGCAATAAAACAAATGCAGTGGAGATTTTCTGTTCACCACAGGCATGGTGGTTTTATGAGCTCAACAGTTTAGGCGGAAAAAAATATTTCTCATTGGTTACTTCCTTCTCCTACAGAGTTGATATAGTCACTTAAACTCAGATGTCTTTGAAGGAGGCTTATCTCAATAGCTAAAGTGGTATGGTGTTAGAACCAGCCAATTTTAATAATAGTCTCATTAAGCACAATACCCTATCAGAACAGACGCCTCCTTTTTGCAGCAGGACAGCCCCTCCCTATACATCAGCACTTTTAAGTGTTTCTCATGCTGCTGGCTTCAATACTGTATGAGTTTACTGCCATATATTTTCTGACAAAAGAATAGTATTACTTTCATTGACTTTTAAAAAAACATATATTCCATATGATACAACAGATAACTTACATTTTAGTTAAAATAATGCCACTGAAAGAATGATTGCTTTGTTTTGCAGCAATGTGCTGTACATCAAAGGAAAGAAAGAGCTCATGAGGTACAAGAAGATGCAGCTTTTAAGTTATTCCAAGGCAGGCACTCTTTGGTGCTGTGGTGTTTTGTGCTCTGCTTTTGCTGGGTCTATTCACCCAGTTTGCTAAACTTGTGTTCAAGTTTCTACTTGAATACTAGCTTGTAGATTGTCCAGACAGAAAAATCTCCTAGATCCTCCCCACTGAAAATGCAGAGATGCACAACATCCAGAGGAAGGCAAACTTCTCCAAAGCATGAACTTCTTCTATCGGGTCTGCACAGCAGGCCATGGCCTGTCTTATGACTCTGTCTTCTGTAGGAAACCTCACTAGTCCTACTAATGTGACATTGCATGTGTCTTGCAGTGTATGCGTACAAAATGTCTTGCACTTCTGAAAGAAAGTGCTAACAGTCCCTTCTAAAACAAAACAGACAGCAGTTTTGGCTTTTGGCATTTGTATTTGCCTGAATGTGGTCTTTCTTTTTCTTCTTTGTTCATTGGTTTGGTTGGTTGGTTGGGGATTTTTTTGGGAGGGGGGTGTTCTGTTTTTGTTTTTTTTTCTTTTAATTTTCAGCAATAAATCTTGTCAAAAGGAAAATCTATTAACTACTAAAAAAATAATCTAGGCAAGACTTGAATTCTAAATTTTTACTTCTTCTCAGTCTTATCAGTCTTTTATCTTGCAAACAGAGCATAAAGGAAGAGGAGTGGAAGTGAAAGTCTGTTCTGCTGTTGCAGTTAGTTTCTAGGCCAGACATACTGAAATTAAAGTCACTCCACTTAGACTAGACAGAATTGTTACTGTAACAGATTTGAGTTACAAAGTATCTTTTAGTGTACTTTCCTTCTTGTAAAGCTCTATTTCTGTTACAAATTCACTGAAAACATTTCTCTGAGAAAAAGGATTGAAATTATCCCTCAATCTGTTCCTTTCAGGGTTTGCTAGAATTTATTGGTTGATCAGATAAAGATACACATAGTTTTCATAGATGTCAGGAGGAAGCTGAAAAGGGCCTCTGGTGGTCTCCTATTTCACTTTTTCATTTCCCATCAGAATCACGAGAGTCTGGTCTGTGTAAATCACCTATGCCATTACCCATCTATGTTTATAATCCTAATGTGTAATCTAATATGCCTAACCTATAATCCTAATGTCTAAACCTTCCCTGTTGTAGTGCATACTCATTTCTTCCTCTCATCTACATTATTTGCTTTGCCTGTGCTATTCTTGTTTGTGATATTCTTGTTTGAAGACTTCTTCTGTTTTCTCTCAGCCTTCCCTAAACAAAACAGTAACACTCCCTCTAATCCTTACTCACAGATCATGTTTTACAGATTTATAGTCTCTTTCTCTGGATTGTAATTCCTCTGGAACATGGTAGCCAAACTTCAATACACCTTCCCTATGTAGGCATCACCAATATAAAATAATCTATGGCACACAGTACTCTTCCATGATGTTTTCTTACATTTCATTTACTGATGCTTGCCTGTGTGTGACCCCTACATCCTCATCTGTGGATCTGCCACCCTGATGAGAGTTTCCAGTCCTATGTTTATGAAGCTGATTTTTTGAACTCTAAGTTGTAGCCTTTTTTATATAATTTCTGCTCTTTGTCAAGAGCTTTTTGATGTTATTCCTCATCTCTGAAACTCTCACAGGCTCCTACAGATTGGTTGTAGCTGCTTATTTAGAAATATTCCATCATCTGGAGTGCCAATGGAAGCAGCATTCTTTACTAGAACAGGACAGGATAGACCACCAAAGCAGCACAAGGATTTTGGCATTACACAGATGAGTGCATTTTCCTTTCAGCTGTATAGCATACATGTTATGCAAGTTTTCTTCAGGTTGTGTGTTGAAAGACCCCCGAGCTATTCACCAGTCTTCACAGAGGTAATTGTGAACGCTGTTTATTTCTATCTTTAGCACACCTTTTATAGGGTTCTACAGGGTCTGCGGGCAGAGCAAGCTACTATTGGCTAACACACAGAGTTTACATATTTTCCCCTACACACAAGGATATTGTTTTGCTTTACTCTCTCTTCTGCAGGCAAGTTTCAAGGATTTTAGCCCTTAATATCACAACTTATTTCGAAGGCTGGTTTGTGCATACAGGCCTTTACTAATATATAAAATATATCAACAGTTGTGTGCCAAGATTACACCTGAAAATCTCAAAAAAGACAGAGTTCACAACCCTCCTACCATATTGCAGCCACTGCATTTCTCTCATCTGCATGGCCTGTTGACTTGGTTAGACCACTCACTTAAATAATTTTATTTTTCTTTAGCATGATAAGGCCTCAGATGATTAGCTGAGGAAAGATATCTAGTCTTTGTAGCGTTTGGTGAAACATTTCTTCTTCATTAACAGAATTCTCATTGACTTCACAGCAACAAATGACATTAATCTGACATTTTCCCACCTACCAATAAAACATATTTACAGTCACAGAGTGGTTTTTTACTTACCACCATTTTATAATTGAAATAACTAGAAAATCCTACACTTTTTGTACCAGCTTTTGGGACTACAAGGTTTTATTTCTTGTAGCACTATTAGAAGCTGTCTAAGTGAATAAAAACTGCTTAGAGGAAGATATACCAAGATTTCCATAGGTAATATCCCCTTCCTGTATTTAGGACTAATCTGGTATTAATGCCTGTCTTTAATCAGAGGCAGGCTTCTAGTTCAATTAATTGTTCTGAGCTTAAGAGCATTTATGGACATTAAAGAAATGTGGAAGTGGAGAGCAATTAATTACCTTCTGGTATCAGTGTCACTTGATAACAATTTCCCTAACTGAAGGGAACTTAGATTTCAGCTAGAGGGAGGGTTTCCTGGAGGAAAGTCTCAGAATCAAATGCCACTGAATGTTCAGAGTGCTTTTCTCATTAACCTGATCCTACCAAACCATGTGGGTGTGGAAAAAATACCCAACAAATAACAGAAAGCCCCATAAAAATAGCTTTATCTACTTCCAACAGAGAGCAATCTGGCTAGAAAATTTCTGGTGAAACATTTCTTCATCAGGGTATGCCATTCATTGAAATCAAAATGTCCCACAAAAGAATTTCCATTTTTGACCGATTTCCAATGGAATCTGGGCAGGTTTCCAAGACAAATGAGCCTGCCAGTTCTCTTCTTAACAGCCATTTGGCTGGTTCCAAGAGATCCTGAGCTTAAAGGCTGCTTTGCCTTGGGTTTGATGGAGTGCTGAGAGCTGGGAAGGAAGGACCCTCCTCTTCGTGGCTTCTTGGCAATCCAGACTTGTGGGGGTGAGGCTAACAGGCTTCCCCAGAACTGAGGCATAATGCCATGAAAAGACTCAACACTCCTTGGTTTCATTCCAAATTTTGAAATATTAAAATATTCTATTGTATTTTTTAAAAATTGCATTTCTTCCAGATGCTCTAGTGAGTTTTTATTCCAGATCAGAGCCTAATCCTGTAAGCATGTGCATCTCCATTTATTACAAGCTGTTGTATAAAATTACACAGATTAATAGAGTTCTGGCAGGCTGACTATACATAGGCATGCAAACGACAAAGGCCACACCTTAACATAAGACAAGACAGTAGTGCCCATGTTGATGTGGTCATATAGCACTGCTGTTGCTAATGCTTTCTTCACAGTACTTAATAACTGCTTCTTTCGATATATCTTTGAAGTGCTATTCCGTTTTACAAGGAAAAAAAAAACTAATATGGAAATGTTACTGGCATTTTAGAATGACAAAACATATTAATATAATCAGGCTGACTATTTCAAAGTCCAGCATATTCTATTTAAAGTCTTAGTTAAAATTAAATGCCTTCTTTTGTGCCTTAGATGATCATCCAATTCTGTCTTCAGCCAAAGAAAATAACAACTTTATTGCCTGTTCTTTTTACTTTTCACTTCTCACATGCTAGTCTTGTAGTCAAGGGACTTACAGGCCTTACAGCTCAGCTCACAGAGTATGTGTCTGTTTCTTTTCCAATCCTGTGTAATACAGTTGCTCTTGTCTCAAAGTTAGCCTAACATGGCAACAAGATCTGTGTACTGGTGCTCCTTGGGCTTGGTGATTCTACAGGGAGGAGAGTACAAACAGGAGAGTAGAAAACAGCTATGGAGATGGCAGTGACCTCAAAGCCACACTAGTTTTTTCAAAAAAGGCTATTTGCTCTTCATGTGTTTCATGGTTGTTTGGTATTCTCACACTAAAATGTTTTGGGAAAATCTCCAATATCTCTTTTGTGATGCACAGTGTCAAATATACAATTAGAATTACTAAATGTGATGAAAACTACTTACAATCCACAAAATCGGGGTAATGGGTGGCCCACCAAAGAGTAGAGCTTCAGTCCAGGATGACTTTTGGAAACTTGATGATTGGGCCAACAGAAACTTCACAGAGGTGTAAGAGCAGAGGTGCAAAGTTCTGCACCTGGAGCAGGATTACCCCATACACAGAGAATTAACTGGCTGGGTAGCAGCACTGATGAGAAGGGCTCGTGGTGGAGGTCACAGTGCATGTGAGCTTGAGTATGAACCACTATCATGGTGATGGGGTAGGAGCATGTCGCAGCATTTGTCCAGCCTAAGGAAAAGCCAAGAGAATAATAAAATTGCTGTTTTAACCTGGATAATGAGGGAGGGTCTAAAGGTACGACAAGCTATAGTCCTGCTTTGAGTGAGAATGGACCAGTCAACCTCCACATTCCTATGATTCCATTCAAACTGTATTTTCTAAAATTTTATTTAATTAACATTCAACACAATTGTCTAACCAAAACCAAGAAAGTTTCTTTGGAAGTTTCTTTATTGCAAATAACCAGGATATTATGGTAGGATATGAAAAAAATGTGCTCTATTCATGGCTTTTCGTGACCTTTTTTCCACAAATATATAGTATTAGCCATTGTCAAATACAGAGCTAAAGGGACCATTGACCTACCTGTTAAGAAAAATACTGGTTCTAGATTCCTAAGGGAAATTACAGTGGCTCTTACGCATTTGTAGAATGTAAATATTTGCTGAAGGTAATAAAAATCTGACTGTCTTCCAGTCAACAGTCACAACTGATAGACACGGTATGTTTAGATACTGCCTCTGAGGCAGCATGAAATCCTGGTATTATGCAACATCCAGGAAAGTTTTTGTATCAATTTCAGTGTAACAGCATTCAACCATATAGTTTTTATTTGCCTATTTAAGAGATTGTAAAGCAGCGCTAATTTACCACTCACTTGACTACAATAGAGAAGTATGAGCATTTTAGAAACCAAACTATGCAAAAGAGTGCGCCTTTTGAAGGATAGATGTGTGTTGGCAAACACAAGGGATTGAGTGGATTCACCATTGACTGGTTACCTAATATCCATTTTACTCCTTGCACATATTAAACGAGTTTTAAAGTGTCCCCACTTTTGCTGTCATGACAAATACACTGCCACTTGATGAATATGGGGATGATCCTGACTCCTTTGAAATCATGGCAAACCTCCCATTGTCTTCATTGGCCAACACCTTCTACTCTATGAACCACTGGAAGCAAAACTTTGACAAATGTGAGCAAGAGTTGCTGAAAGAGTTGTATCTAATAACAAATTATCTGTTATGTGGTGATTAAACTTTATTTCTTGCTTAATCAAACATTCAGTCATGTTATGGGATAACAGCTACTGTGCCATAGATGGAAAACACAGAGTGCCTGGGAAGCACATGAAAAGCTGGTGTCTGAGCCTACCTCAAAGCAGAGGCTTTTCTTTCTGTTACAGCATTCTTAGGCTAACCTACACTCAAGTTTATTGCCTCAAGGATATTATTTCTTGATTTTCTTTCTAAAGTACTGGACTGTGTCCCCAATTTTCCTCTCTTTGCATTCAAATTAAGCTGAATCAGTCCCTCTCTGGTTTTTCATGTACTCTGCTGCAACATTTTATATTTAATGGGCTGCTTTTATTTAAAACTTTAATTTCACTTTTATTTTTTTTTTATTTAAAACTTTTTTTTTGTCAAGCAGAACCTCTGTGTGGTTTTGACTCAATCTGAAATTTATGAATCTTCAGGCTCCTACTACTATTTGTCTTGGCTTGCTTCCACAGGTCTCATTTCTCTGTATTTTGCAGTGCTTGGGAATGCCACTGGTGACTTTTCTTGGTCTTGGATAAGATTTTTCAGTCTTAGAAATTAAAACTTCTCCAGGATAGAAAAAGAAAATATTGGGTTCAAGAGCAAGACGGAGTTTTTCCTGAATCAACTGCTTCACTCAATTGACTACCTGGTCAGTCAGAAAAACACAGCTGAAAAAGCATTTAATAGGTATAAAGTTAAGTTCAAGTCAATTTTGCACAGAGTGGAGAAACCCACCCAGAAGAATCAGAGATATCAGTGGAAGTTTATTATATCTATCCTCATAATTTCTTACATGGTTTTCCAATCCAATATAACCCCTCAGACTTCCTATTCTCAGTTTAGTGTATACAATGTTTAAACAGTTTCCAAGCTCTCTGAAAATATCTAAGAATCTAAATTGGTTTAATTGTAATGTAAATGGTCATCATTCTCAGATTACACTGCAGTCTGGCATTATGACTGAGCTTGCATTGGGAACACAACTGAAAACTTGTCTGCAGCACAGCTCTGCCAGGCATTGCACTCTGGCTAGTTTAGTTAATAGCAGAAAAAAACTATAGCAAAATTACTTGAACATTATACAGATAATATCCATTTCAATATTTTGCAAAAAGCCAATATTATAATAAGTATTTACAACACTTCCTCTGACTTTGAGTTCACCATCAGAATGACATGTTGCTCAACATATGTCTGCAATATCACTGGTTTTGGGCAATGTAGATCCTTTCCCAAAGGCTGCAAGATAGTTTGAAATCAGATGGCCAGGATGCTTGTCACTAAGGAAGAAAACAAGTATTCTCATCTCAGTCTCATACCCTGGTAAAACCTATGCAAAACTTCATAATCACAATTCAGAATAAATGGCTATGCATGAATTGTTACTTCTTTAAGAACTGAGGTAGTACAGCATGACCTTCCCTCAAACCTGTGAGACCAAGGTGGCCATTTTCCAGATCATCTGAACAAAAAATATGTCGTATGAAAGACACCACTGTGGCTATCTGCCTTACATGCATGATAGGCAGTGTGTGGGAAACTTTCCTGACTTCCTATAAGGACACGATCCTGTAGTTTTATCTCAGTGCTTTGAGAGCTCTCTCACACAACACAAAGCAAGGAACAAAATTTAAACCTGTGTATTGGACAAAACCAGAACATTAGGCTTCAATGCTGAAAGAAATGAAGAAATAGATATTGATGCAGTAGCTTCTAAAAACTAATTTTGTTTTCTTCATATGCAAGCAAGCCACCAAACCTTCCCACAGAGCTTCCTGAGTTTGAACAGGCTGCACACATAGGAGCATGGTACAGTAAATTTCTACTCTAATAATTTCCATTGTGTAGAAGGGCTATTTTTGACTAAGCTGAGCAATAGTAGAATCATGGAATGGTCTGGATTGAAAGGGACCTTTAAAGTTCATCCAGTTCTAACCCCCCTGCCACCAGCAGGGACACCCTCCACTAGACTATGTGGCTCAAAGCCCTGTTCAACCTGGCCTTGACCTCTTGCAGGGATTGGACATCCAAGACTTGTTTGGACAACCTGTTCCAGTATCTCACCACTCTAAGAGCAAAGGAATGCTTCTTAATATCTAATCTAAACCTACCTTCTTTCTGTGTAAAGCCACTATACCAAGTCCTATCACTACCTGTCCTTGTAAAAAGTCCATCAGAGCGTCTTATTGAGAAACTAATATAATTACTGCTTCTAACTTCCTTTTTACTGACACACACTTGTACTTGGAGATAACTTCTGTTTCAAGACATAGCTGTTACCAGGAAAAAACAAATGATTTTTCCTGCTAGGCTGGTAAAGAAAACTGTGAAGCAGTATCAATTCCACCTGAACTGCAGTGGCTTGAGGTATGAAAGTCTGTACAGATACAGGCTTTTCCACTTGGTTTTGCAAAAGTACTCCAGTCAGGATGTAGAGCCTGTAAGCTGTTCTGATGCACAGCATGGGCCAAACTGAAACTGCCAGCCCTGATGATCATTGTGATATAAACACAGGTCTGTGTGAGATAACCATCTCAGTTTTCACTTAAACTACAGGTTAAAAAATAAATTAGTTCAAATCATACTGTGCCTTTTAGATCTTCAGTCTAAGACCTTGGAAAAAAAAATGTAATTAATTTTTTGCAACTGTTGCTTGATGAAAGGAATTTTGATGTGGTAGCAGGTTACAGCATTCAACACTGTAGCCTTGACATCTCTTATTAAATATTTAACTGCTGGAAATTGTATACTTGAAAAGCATCTGTGAAAATGAAACCTGTTCTTGAGAACACAAGGTTGATACTGTAAAAGCAAGGATGGATAAAAGAAATATTATGAAGTTGTTACATAATTTTTTTATCTCTGAGAGAGACAAGATTTTTATTTTTTTGATATTAATTTGAACGCATATTTTTCACGTGAGACAAAATTTTGTAGACTCACTAAAATAAGTGCATTTAATTCACAGACTGGTTTGGTTTGGGGCTTTTTTTTCGGACTGCATGTGAAACATTTCTTGTGTTTGTAAAGCAGATTACCTTTGAAACATGGTTGTCTAAGAAAGGAAAACAGATGAAAAGATGGAGACCCTCACACAGGTACCAAAACTTTTGTCCTTCACACATGATCTCAATATAACACTAGGAAATCTCAGTTATTTTGCTTTTGAGAGTTTAAAGCTGGTGTTGATCAAAGTCTCTATAGAAATTTTACACTGACAACCAGATGAAACATGGTAAATAAAGAATTATTCCTCTAGTTCTTGTATTAAAGTGCAATTTTTTCCATGTAAATAATAAGCTTTATGATAAATCAATTAAATTGCCTAAGCACCTTCAGCTCTTTTTTGTTGTGTATTTGTTATGCACTGCACTTCTCTATCCATATTTTACTGCAGCATAAGGGAACATTTAAATTGTGATTGTAGCAAGGCCTAGTAACACCCAGGTTTTGGAACAGGAATGCTCTAAGCTGCTGAGGAGGAACCTTGGCAGAGATTGCTTCTCAGAGGCAGCTAACATCAGTCTGTCTCTAGTTGTTTCTGAGGACAGCAGTTAACTATTTTCTGTTCTGTGTATTCAATCCCTTGAAATACAGATCATGTAAATCTTCTTAGTAAGGGCAGAAATACCAGTTTAAAAGCCAATTGAAAGGACTGTAGTAATCTTGAATGAAATCTCAAAAACAAAAAGTGGATAAACAATACACTGACCACAAATAGTGACAACATTACATACTTGGTATTGTTGTATTTAAATAGTAGAATAAGGTTCCTGCATACATACCTAGAATATATAAGCAATTTATACTCTGTCTTATTCTTAAATGTAATACATGCAGAGTATCAAATCTATAAAACATATCACGCCAACATGTCTGCAATTTGAAAACCTCTGTTCACCCCAGCTGGAAGTCAACCATTTGTGAAACAATTCTCAGGAACCTGGCTTTGTGCCCAGAGACTATGATGGAAGCAAGAGCAATGTTTTTATAAGCGCTGGTAAGTCATTTAGCAGGTTCACCTCACTTTTTAATCCATTTGGAAGAGAAAGGGAAGGAATGCTTTTGGTGCTTCAAAATACATGAGGCAGACACACACACTGACACACACACACACACATTACTCAAAGTAATTGAGACATGAAAGCTGTGAAGAACAGATGATGGCCATAAGGGCCTTAGTTAGGAGTTAGTGGGGAGCTGCAGGCTCTCAGGCAGTACATGCAGGCACTCTTTGCTCCCTACTCCTGCACGTGTCTCGTGCCTGTCCCAAATGACAGCCCTAAGGAGCAGTAAAGACTCCATTCCCTATCTGCTGGCAGTGCTTTCAGCTCTTCTGTTGAAAATACCAGCACAGATGCCTGTTAGTGGCAGAAGCGGTGATGATTTATTTTGGGATGAAGACATGTCTCTCTTGGAAGCTGGATGAAATCCACCTATCTTATTTTGCAGAACTAATTTCAGCAGACTGTATTATCAACCTCTTTCAGTCACTATGAGCCTTACTTGACTCAGATGAAGAAGAGATTCAGATAACAAAGAGAGATATAAATGCACTCTTGAAGTTGCATTGCCATATCTATTCCTGTCTCTATAGGTATATTTCTATATTTTATTAGCACTGTTTCTGAGCTATAGGGATTTTTAACAGCTCGTTGCCTAATTTAATTCTCCAAGAAGAGACACAAAATTTGATGGCGTATGAGATGCTTTTATTTGACATTTTTATTAGACCTGTATCCATCAGTGTACTGGGAAAGACCAAGCAATCAATTCTGCCTTGCCCTTGACTTTCCAGCATGTGACTGATAATGTTCACAGTCACAAAGCTGACTATGTGAGTCAATAGTTAATTTGTCCATCTCTCTATTGCTCTTCAGATGAGTTTGGATTGCTTTTGGATGAGTGTGTTCTCTTTGTTTTTTGCTATACACAGACACCACAGAAAGTTTTAGATTGTGGCCTGCCCTTCTTGTTTCACACCAAAGCTAATGTGAAGTTCTGTGTAGATGCATTGATTTACTCTAACTCTGGTGTTGCCTCCTGTTTCTTCTTATTATCTTACTAGAGTTTAAGGTTAAGGCTGTTAGCCTGCCAAGAGAGCCATGGTGATCAACAAGAAAAGCTCCAAGTGTGCAAAAGGTTTCTGTGTCACACAGTCCATAGGAGGAAAATAACAAAAGGTTCAGAATAAAGAAGACCTCATTTTCATGGTAAGTATCTCTGCACTTGAATTTGTCCCTTAAAATAGAGGGAGATATTATGGTATCTGAGATTATATTGAACAGCAACTACAAATAAGAAAGACTTCTTAGTGGCAATTTTTATGCACAGTAAGTTATTAATATATCATGGAGTATCATAACTATATTATGGAAAAGAGTCAATTTTTCATGTAAAATAGGGCTATGAGATAATATGTGTTCGTGTCCCACTTTGCTGATGATCTCATAACCCTTTGAAACTCCTTGACTACATTTACTGTTTTGCATGCAAATTAATGGAATACTTATGAAGCAGAGTTGAATCTTCTTGTACCAGTGGTGCATTTGTTCCTGTACAAGTGGCCAGAAAACATCAGACCACTTCCTAAATGTTCAGTACAACGCATGACACTGGAGTATATTTTAGATAACTAATCTTAAACAGCAGTTTCTGTTTTTAGTTTAAAGCAAAATGTCACTATTCTACATGCATATGAGTTTCTGGGTATATGACTTGCTAGGCAAAATAACTAACACTGTTTGCATCATCTAAAAGAATAATGCTTAATACTATGGGACTAGATGTAATAGCATAGAATAGCAAAGCTACACTAAATCTGTCTTACATAGTATTAACATAATATTATAAGTTTTGTTTGTAGTATTGCTTCAGGACCAAGAATAGGTTGTCCTATACCCCTGGAAAAGTGCTACTATGCAAAATAGTAATAAGAGGTGTGGTCTGATTATTTAAGGGCTCTGTGTGCTTACAAAGCACTTGTGTCTGTGTGAATAATAGGAAGTTCCATCAGTCCCGTGACACTTCTGGAAATAATAAATGTATTCAAAAAAAGCTTTGGATCCTTAACTGAATTGTCCAACACACATTCTCAAATCAATGAATAGAAATAGGTGCTTTCAGCTGGCTTGGCCAAATCATTCTTTAAAGACATTTCTCCCTCTTGCTGTAAAATAAAACACTAATCAACGGGAACTTCAGTTAGGAGATTAAAATGACTGAGATGAATTGTGTAAGTGACCACCCAAATTTTGTAACATTCAAGAAAATATTTGCACTGTTATACTTGAAAAGGGCATTTTCTCCTTTTTGTTCTGTATCCTTCTGTGGTTGCAGAAGGTGTACTAGCAGGGGTGCCTAATTCTGCCCTGCTAGAACAGAGCTGATCACTTTCTCAAGAGATAACAAGTACTAGGACTGTGATCATTTCACAGGCAGAGTAAAAAGGGATGTCCTCTGATACTTTTCACCCTCTTAGATACCTAAAGAAAAAAGATTCCTGATTTTGCTCATAATTACTGTCCCTTAATTGATTTCAAAACCAGGCAGCACTCCTGGGAGAACATTTCTAAAGGCTACTTCTATGTCTCTAGCAGTCTCTCACTTGGCATGCAGAATCATGGCTTTCAAGTTCCACTACCTGAAGCATGATAATAATTACTTGGAAAAAGATTTGTTTGCTTGATTGAGACAAAGCCTTTATTCTTGAAGTTGTCTTGATCGGAATGTTAACAAAAGCCATAGGCTTCCAAGGTTGGACTGAATACTTTTTATTAATATCAGTATAAACAAGCTCTGCATAATTCAATTTCTAACTGAATCTCTCATCTCAGACATAGCTGCTTGGATAATTACTCTGGAAATTTATTTTTTTTTTTACCTGACTTGCTTTTAAAAATGGTTACTTCTGTGATACTACAATGAAAAGTAATGTTATTTGGGAACTGAGGTGTCTTTATGATCTAATGACGATGATGAAAGTGAAAACTTCATGCTAATAAAGTTTATTTTTGGTATTATGATTTCTACATTTACTGTAAGATAAATTCAAGCTTGGCATATCACATTTTGAAACTTTTTAGATAGCTTATGCTAATTTATGCGACATGGGGATTAATCTCTGTCAACTCTCAGTCAAAACCAGGCTGTCATCACTTTTATTTATTGGAATGCAAAAATATGACTGCAGAAAGCAGAAGGACTTCATGTGGGTGCTATCAGGAGAAGATAGACTGGTGGAGCTGTGGTTTTTCAAGAGAAGGAGGAATATGGTGGAACAGTGCAGTTGACAGGGGCCAAAGGATGACTCCAGCTCTAGGGCATGATATTCAGCTAGCAACAAAAGAAAGGGGTTTGGGGGGAAATGGGGGGTGCAGACCAAAAGAAAACTCAAATATGAATAACCCAATTTTATTTCTTTCCTCTTCCTCAGTGCAAAGATATGGACTTGATGCCTGTTTGCAAATAACGAGAACAGTAACAAAGAACCACATTGCCAATCACTTTCGCATCTACACAGATTAGGTCGTAACTCCACTGATTCTGCCTACATGTTCAAGATGAGGGGACTAGCAGTATTACATAAAAATGCTTCTTTTTCAATAATATTTTGAGTCTGATTATCTTAGAATAACATTATGGTTTCATGAGTTAACATATCTTGTTATCAGAAAACAACTTCCAAACTTGTGTCTCTTCCTAGCATAGCATAATTATTATTGCTATCTGCTTTTCCAGAGCTTCAAGTGATTAAATGAGTACTAGGAATTAAAATTAAATATTAGGTCTAGAATTGGAGAAATGAAAAAAAAGGAAAAAAAATTGAATTCACATTTGGAACTTATAGCATGACAGAATTGAGGATCTCTGTGCAATTTTAATTTACTTTTTCAGTGTACAGACCTTGTGATTGTCTTTAATAATATGAAACTGTACTTCCATTTTTCAGTGCTTCCCCCCCTCAGACCATGGTTTGGATTAAAAAGAAATTGCATTTTCTTTTCAGAGTTTTCATGATAGCTGTTAACAGAATAAGCTATTTAATTCAAAAGCATTGTTATTGTTACCTCCACAATGTGACTATTACATCATGTGGTATCATTTTTCTCATTCTAGAAGCAGAGTCAGAGAAATGAAACCAAAAATTATCAATGCACAATATATGCCAATTTCTATTAAAGAAGAAAATTCCACCAGGGCCCTACATTTCCAAAGCACGAGGCTCACCTATTGACCAAGACAGTAGGTTAAATGTAAGAAAATGCCTGGAATCATAAAAGCTGTCTGTGGTTGAGGAAGGTTCAGTTCCTCAGAAAAGCACTCAGCTATACAGTCTTAAGGTCATCACTGGCTATCCTGCTTTTCCCTGGCTCACCAATGCATGTCTACTTAAGTCTTTAAAGGAAATAACCTTTAAAGGAACCTTACAGGCTCCAGATTTTTCCAAGAGCATCATCCATTCTCTTTGTGAATCTGGAATATTTTGCCACTAAATTAAAATTAAACAAGAACACACAACAACAACAACAAACAAAGAACAAAAAAAGAAGAAAGAAGGAGCACCCACCACGACAACATACAACAAGAAGAAGAATGCGCGGCGCTACCAAATAATTTTATTTTTTTTTTCAATGGTTGTATAAGAAAGAAGAAAGCTAATTTGAAACAGATTTCCAGAGAGAGCATGATAATCAGAACACTGGAGTTGCACTTATCTTCAGTATTAGTAAGAAAGCAATCATCAATTTAAATAATCTTACAGTAACTGCTGCATACTCAGCTGCTCAAGTGAGTAAAAAGAAAAGTAATTATAATTTTCAAAGCACTGTGAATTTTTTTTTAATGGTACAGGATAGTAGGCTGTAAATTCATTCTTTCACATGGTGTGATAATTACCTGCCATATTTGAGATGGCCAAGTCTAATTCCCCTCATACTGAAATGCATGAAAATCTTTTCACCATCTTCAGCAAGTGTGACGGCACCTCTGAAGGGCTGTAAGGTTTTTTGGCATTCCACCTGAGCAATGCAGATTCAGCACCTGCAAGTTTGTATTATTGTTTGTTCTTTTGTCCTAAACACAGTGGTTTCACAGAGATAAATAATTTTTTTCATTTGTTTGTTTGGAGTGATGCTTTGCCGTTACTGTATTTTTAAGCCTATGTCCTGTAGTAGCTGAACCAAAGAATAGACTCTGCAGAATTGTGAAAAGAATGTCCCTACCTAACTGCAGCTTTTCAAGGAGCATGTTATTGTTCTTGTTACAGCTGCACTGAGAAAATTAGAAAAGAGGGAAAGAGCACAGCCTTATAACTAACAAGCCCCTGCCATACCCACAATTACAAGGAAAGTACAAGTACAACAAATCCTCCTGCTGGAAAAATGCCAAGTGTGACTAGGACTGAGTCCAAAGTTTCTCAAGCTATGTAATTATGAAGTTATCACTTGAAAAAAGAAATCTGTAAGGTCAAGAAATCCCACCTCTTTCTCAAACATTCCTGCTCTGTTATCAGGGCCATGTGGGCTATGTCTGATACACTCTCCAGAGGGACCCTTGCATCAATGTGCAGGAGCAAGGATGTACTGCATCCCAGGGCTCCCACGTCCATCTGCTGGATGCAGACCCCTATAAACTTTTCAGCCCATTCCTGGTTCTCCCCAGGGAAACCTGTCCATCATTGCTGCAGGGTGGGGGCCCCAGCAGATGGGTCTGACTGCAGCTCTGAATACCAGGAGAGGGAGGAGAGAGGCACTGCACAGTGCTGGTGCCTCCCATGTCCATGACTGGGGATGATACTTTTACATCACCTCTCTTTTCTAAATAAAATCTTATGTCTTGTTTATTATCTGGTACAGACTGATCAACTCTACATTTCTTGTAACTTCTTGCTGAATTTTTCTGTGTTTTTTACACCATAGATTTTGCTGATTGCCAGATTTCTTAAAATGTGACTAGATCCTACTGCTTTGATTGTTTCCTGGACACTGGGCAGCTCTGAAAAGTCACAGGAGAATGGTTTGGTTGGAAGAGATCATTAAAAACCATCTAGTTTCAACCCCTCTCCATTGGGAAGGGACACCTTCCACCAGACCAGGTTGCTGGAGTGGGAGAATCCCCTCGCCTGACCTGCTGACCTTCCTTTAATGCAACCCTGGGTCCAAGGGCCCTTCTGTGCTGCAAGCATGCATTGCCAACTCATTTTGAACTTTTTATCAACTAAATGAGTACTTTTTACTTCTGCTTTGCATGTGCAATGAGTTATTTGCAGAATATTTCTGTAATTTTTGGAATACATAACTGCAACTGAATAATTGGCCTTGGCAGGCTGCCAGACACCTACCCAGCTGCTTACTTACTCTCCCTCCTCAACATGACAGAAGAGGAAAATGTGAGAAAACTCATGAGTAAAGACAAGGCAATCCCTTGCAGTCACTGTCTCAGGCAAAACAGCCTTGACTCGGAAAAGGTTGATTTCATTTATTGCCCATTAAAAAAAAGAAAGAAGAAATGTAGGGTAATGAGAAAGACAAAACCAAAGCACTTTCCCATCCACTCCAGACCTTCTTCCCAGGTTCAACTTCAATCCTTTTTCCCTTAAATCTCCCAACTCTTCTACCCCAAGTGGGACAGGTGGATGGAGAATGAAGCGTTGCAGTCTATGCACAACTGCTCCTCTCTGCTGCTTTTTCCTCCTCACACTGTCCTGTTGCTCCAGTGAGTCCTTCCCCCAAGGGTTGTACAAAAAGGGTTGTACAACAGGGTTCAAAAACAGACTGCTTCATTGTGGGTACTGCAGCTCCTTCCAGGAAATCTGCTCCTGTGTGGGGTCTCCATGAGCTGCCTGTTTCTTCAAGGGTACATCCACAGGCTGTGGCACAGGGAACTCCATGGGCTGCCCTGTGAGTATCTGCTCCATTGTATTCTATGGGCTATGGGGGTATCTCTGCACCTCCTTCCTCTCCTTTTCTGATCTAGGTGTCTTCAGGGCTGTTTCTCTTATATTTTATCAATCCTCTCTGTCTCTCTCTCTAGAGGACTGAAGGTTTCTAATTCCATTTTAAATATGTTTTCGTAGAGATGCCAGCAGTGTGGCTAACAGGCTCAGCTGTGTGGCTTATGGTACCTCAGTTTTGGAACCATTTGGAGCTGTCCCTGCCCAATGCAGGGACAGGTCCTGGTTTCTTTTCACAAAGGCCACCCTCACAGCCCCCTTCCAGCACCAGGGCATGGACACCCAATACAGTTACTGTGCAGGTGCTGCAAAGCCAGCTTCTCCAAAATGTGCCAGGTTTCAGCATTGATTCAGTTCAACTCTGCATTCAATCCGTGACTGCGTGTGTCCCACCTGTAGCGAGTCAGTGTGCAGGTCAGGCATAGTCTGGCCATGGTTCATTGCCTCCCAGAGGCTGTTCCTGCCCTTTCTTCCCATGCTTGCAGCTGCATAACCCTCTTGCTCTAGCATGCCTCACAGTATTACATGCTTTGATTATGATTAGGATCTTTAATCCAATGAAAAACTGCACCCTTTTCATTTGCAGAGTTAGCTTTCTGACAATTCCTGACAGATGGTGAACATCTAACTTAGTGCAGCTATAAGTTTAACTGTGTATGAATAACCATGATGGGCACTGTTCCTAGTGTGCATGTGTGCTTTTCATTCCCAGAACACCCAAACGAAAATATGAGATGCTTTTTGAATGTGAAATGAGGACAGGTATATACGATTTAAAAGAGTTGCAAATGCCTATGACAAAGGTTGTTACAAACTTAGAGCTCTGGGAAAGAAACCAAACAAGTTTACAGGATTTATTTGCAGGAAAGCAAACAAGGTTGCAGGACGTTCAGCTTTGACATTGCAGTCTAGACAAAAATTATCCCAAATTGCACGAAACAATTCAAACCAGGCAAAAGATAATAAGTAAGGAAACCAAAGATCTCCAGCTGAAGGCCCAGAGAAGGATAAGGGTGCTCAAGTGAATGAAAGGAAAATACTTGCTTTCTAGACAAGGCTATTCAGCCAGGAGCATTCCCCTGAGATATGATGTGAGACACCTATAAAATCATGAGCATCACAGTGAAGATGAAGAGAGTAAGAAACAAATATTATCTTGGACCCCAGCCAAGGTGATAGTGGCAGTGTTTTCCAAAATTCCAACGTTTACAGGGGATAAGAGCATCCCAGAAGGTGATGTACAATTTACTCCTGTATGTCAAGCAGCCCTATCCAGACAAGCAGGAAGCCTGGGTGGAAAATGGTGGGACAGTTTGAGGACTGGAAATAAGGAGCAGCTGGGAACAAAAGAGCCACAACAAAGAAACTCGGTAGATTTTTTGCTTCAGTCTTGGTAAGAGTCCCATAACCTTTAACTTTTATAGCAGAGAGCTCAGATGACAGCTTGATTTGGGGTAGGCATACACAAAGTATTTAGACTAATCAGAAGAATTAAATGTTAATAAGTGACCAGGACCAGATGACATTCACCCAAGAGTTCAGAAGGAAATGAGACAATACTGCAGAACTATTGGCTATCCACAGCACATGCTGGAGGGGGAACCTGGGAGCTACTGAGCAGCGAGTCTGACTCATGAGAAAATGGTAGAACAGGTCTGTAGAAAAGAAAGGGACTGCTGAATACATGAATAAACAGTATCTATTGAAAAAGTGTCAGCATGGCTCGAGTGAAGGGGTGTCCTGCCGGAATTATAACACGGGCACAGGGAGTAGAACACTTGAATTTCTAAAAAGCCTTTGACTAGATTACATGCCAAAGGTATACAAAAAACACAGCCTTTCATAGCTATAGGAATACAGAAAATGACCTTTTATCTACTAGAAGATGGATAAAGGTTGGAAAATTAAGGCTAATCTGTACAGAGTGGAAAAATATTGGCAATGGACTTCAGTAGGGGCTAGTATGAGGACCAGATTTATTCATATTCTTCACCAGTGATGTGGAAAAGGAAATGCAGCAAATTCCTCACATTTGAAAATTATACCAAGCTCTCTCAATAGGCAACGAGGAACTCCAGAAGTTAAAGAAAACTGAATGAAAAAAGAGATATCTAATTCATTTCATTCTAGCTAAAAGAAAAGCAGTGCATATAGAGAAAAAGAATTGGAAGTGCACATACAGAATTCAGGATTCTCAGGATTCCAGCTCAAGAAAGTGATCTTGGAAACACTGCAGTCAGTTTACAAAAATCATTATCATAGTGTTCAGTATCAGCCCCCCTATAAAGCCAGTGAAATACAGATCATTGACAGGAAAGGTGTTGAAAAATACCACAAGGAGCATTATTTTGCCACTACGTAAACCCCTCGTTCTGTGAACTTGAAATTTCTGGGTCCTCAAGAAAAACATAAGACCTAGACAAGGTAGAGAGAAAGGCAACTAAAATGACTGAGGGGATATCACAGCAATCTTACAAGGAAAGAGTCAAAAGGTGGAAGCTCTTTAAGAGGGAAATGAAGTTTGAAAGGAAAAAGGACTCGAATTACAAAATTATGAGTGTAGTGGAAAGGTCAATGCAGTAGTAAAATTTACTCCATCTTGCAATGCTAGGATTAGAGAGAACTTGGTGAAGCTAATTTAAAATAGGCAAAAGGGAGATACTATCACAGCCTTAAAAGGGAGTAGATAAATTCCTTAAAGGGAACAGGCAGTGATGCATGGTACCTTTTGATATCTTTCAACCCAGTCTTGTGGACAGTAGGGAACGAGCCTCTTCTGCTTTCTCCCAGTGGCATTTTCTACTGCCATTATAAAAGACAGTATGGGCACTAACAGTCTGTCTCACTGATCCTGAAATGGGACATTTCATGTATTATTACCCCCAGTGTAAATGGGCTGGACTAAATGAGGCATAAGGAGAAACTTGTCTTGTCATAGAAAACACATGCAAAAGCCACTGCTCTAATTTCTTCAGACCCCTTAAAGAAAAAAAAAATGGAGAAAGAAAAAAGGAATTAAAAAGGAATTTCCTGTCACTAATTTCATGCTCCCCTTCATAAAAATATCCCACTTATGGTCCTTTTCTTAGAATTGTATTAAGCATTAACCACAATGCAAATTGTGCAATACACTCATATTGTATACCAAGGCAAAAAAATCAGGAAATACAAATAAACACAAGTACATGACAGCATTAATTAAATACTGCATTGGTCTCCTAAAGTCCTTTGTAAAATAAAATGGAATTTTTTAGATTTATTCTGTGCCCCACACAATAGTGACCAAATGAAGTGAAACTAGGTTCAAGTTTTCACAGCTCTCTTCATCTCAGAAACATATGAAAGGTTTCACTGTCCTCCCACTCTGCCCACCACTCTTCCAGCAGATATGCAAACCAAATCTGCTCTGCTCCCTCACTAGCTCCCTTCTCCCATCAGAACAGATAAAAAACAGAGCTAGAGCTGCTTTCCTTACTTCTGATTCTACTGTTGAGCAGGACTGAAACTTCTCACCTTTCTCTCCTATTCGTGACAATAAAAAGAATACTATATCATTTCCTGGTGGCACCCATAAAACAAAGGAAATCAAAACTTTCATTTCTTCCCCCAGCCTCCCCTCTCCTATATATTGGTTTACTTGCTGTCCTCCTATTAACCCCAACGAGATGGCACAGGTATCTTTAGTCATTTCATTATCTTCAGGTGTCTCTGTCCTTCTGTAATCCTCATCTATTCAGGGCTCATTCATCCTCTTACCTCAGTTGAATGGTTAGTTATGGCCTCTCACATGTATCCCCCACCTGCCCCTGAAGTCCTGGTCATTCTGCTCACACTGAGTTGTCCTCAGAGCTGATTCTGCCCAGTGGTGCCTGTTACCCACACCACCAATGCAGGGTGGCCATGCAGTGACAGATCCCACGAGCCCAGCCCAGGAACACCCCGCTCCTGCTGCTCTCACAGACACAGTGCAAGGGAGACACGAGACCCTTTCTCCCCAGCCAAGATTTAGTGTTATTCTTGTTGAGCTGAACTGAGTAAGGGCAAGTGACCAGAAAGTCCCACCATTCTTGCGCTCAGGGGGTTTAGATTACTCTGCTGGATGATGTTGTCTCAGCTGTCCTGAAGCAGAATGTCTCTTTGAGTTCAAACAGTGCCCAGCCCCAGGGAGTGCCCTAACCAAAAGCACCTGTCAAAAGGAAGTAAAGCTACACCCACCCTTGGTTCTTGGTTTCCTTGGCCCTGAGGAATGCAGCTTCTCATATCACATTCCTGTTACTCTAAAACTGGTCATTCCTCCATCCAAATGCAAGAACCCACCCCAGTATTCTAAGCTGAACTGCACTCTATTGAAGGGTTTACATTCTGCCACTGAATGGAATGAGTCACAGAGGCTTCACCCAGCAGATCACTTAAACAGCTAAGAGAGTCATGGCAAAATATATCTTATGTGGAGGGAGCCCATTGTTTCAGAAAAGAAGCATAACTGTGTAATATTTTTGTAATTTGGTGTTAAACTCAGCTTTTTTTATAACAATTAGAGATTTTTGTTCCTATTCCTTATAATTGATTATCTTTTATGTTTATTAGAAAGTTTAAATGGATATGTGGTATGTGAGTAGATATGACTTTCATATTTTAGAGACTGTGAATCATACCAAACCTTTAGGTAGAAAAGTAAGTCAACTTAGAAGGTGATGCAAGGAAAAAGTTCTTTATTTTAAGGAGGCAGTACAGGGCATTTGTTATTATCATTTTTTTATTTTTTTTTTCCATTAAGACTCTGAGCACATACCGCTCTGAGAAAGAAAGAAAGAAATGGAAAAACCTTACAGAAGCAAAAAATTCTCTGTGAATTTTCAGCATCTCAATCCAGGCACCTTCAGACATTCCTATGTATTTTGTTCCACCTTTCATTCTGTACCTCCAGTCTTTGTCCCATGTATTTGCCTCAGTAAAAATTTTCATAGCAGAACAACAACATAGAATCATTTCTGATAGCGGTCATATCATGACAACTGTGGGGAAGATGTTCTGTTCAGTTATCTCCCTGAGTGAGAAAATTGTACCCTTCCCTTTGCTATTGAGTATTGCACTGCTTATTTCAAAAATAATCAATGCTTGGTAACTCACAGTCACATTCCTCAAACTAATAATTTCTATGTTGCTGAAGGAAAATTGTGAATAACTTCCAACACAGAGATAAAGATGGCAAATCTGAAATCACTCTGTAACACTTAAATCTGTATGATACTCAACACAATTCAAACAGCAGGCAGATCTTACCCAGTAGTATCCAGAAAAGCACCTACTTTTTGTCTGTGAACAAAATACTCATTGCAGCTAGCCAAATGGCTACAGCAAATTTCAGCTAGTTTCTGGTAATGTATTGTGATGCACAACACTGATGTGAGCAGAAAATCACAATAGAATTAAATACTGGATTTTATTTTCCAGCCCCTAATTTTTGAGAGAAGTCTTCAAAACTTTTTTTTTTTAATTGAAAATAATGTTTTTCAGTTTCTTCTAGTTTGAGTACTATATGATGACAAAAATAAACAGAATGTTACTTAAAAAAACCTGCACCATTAAGATACCTGTGAGATTTAGGTCTGCTCTTGTAATTATGCAGTGCACACCTAACATACAGTGATTTATATAAGCAATTAAGAAATTAAACTCCTGTGGGAGCAGAAATGTGAATGATGTATATTGGCATTCTAAGGAAATAGAAAACCTTCAACAGAAAGGTTCCTGGTCAGGGAGACTGTCTGATGGTCTGAACTGGTAGTATTTTAAAGACAGAAACTTATATTAATGCTTTCAGAGTTAAAAATGTAGATGAAATTTTGTCTGTCTGGACATACAAGCTTCTGAAAAGCATTTATCATGTACATTGAACAAAAAATGTTTCTGTACACATAAAAAAGGGCATTAACAATTTAAAATAACAAAACCCGAATTCTTGGTGTTATCATTATAGTAATGTACTAATTTCTCAGGTGATTTTTGCCTGGCTTTTGTTGTCCAGTGCATCAGGGTATGGAACAGTAACTGCAAATACAGGAGTACAGAGAACTACTCTTCAGAAGAAGAATAAGCCTACTTCTATTTTCAGCCACATCATAAGAGAGTTGAGTTAGATAAAGAATTCAGAGTGTGAGATTTTTGTCTAATACTTTCCTGCGTGGTATGCAGTCACTGCAGACGTGTTTATTATTACATTACATTAATACACTTACATACACTATTGTAAAAATAAGAATTGGGAAGATGATTACAAACACAGCTGATATTACTAGAACTCTGACAACACTCACTCTTCTCTGTTAAGTCTGTCTAGCCAAGAATGAGAGACAAAGATTAGACAGATAAGTATAAAGGGATTTCTCTCTCTGGGACAGAATTTGTAATGAATGTATCAAACTCTGTTAGGCAACTGGAGAAGCCTTGGGTTATAACAGAGGTCCCATTAACATAAGGGTTCTTAGAGGAGCTTGGCATCTTGAAGAGCAGCTTCCCACCTCCAGGTGTTAGGCAAGCTGTTCAGAACTTTGAAGAATGGAGTTTTACTTATTTGCACATAAAAATCCAATTAGTGTGCATCAGATTTACAGGCTTGACAAAAACCCAGAGTAATTATCATCTGCCTACTTAGATATTGCTTAAGATATTCTTATAGTGTGGAAGAACTCTCTTTTCAAAGAGAAAATTTGTTGGTTTAAGTAAAATGGATTTAGTGTATGGTTTATAATTCATAAAATCTAGAGGGAATACAGAATTTGCCTATGGATGATATTTTAAATAAAAACTGAAGCAACAGAACAAACTAATTATTCATTTAATATGAATGATCTCCATAGAGGAAAAGATGTCTCCTCAGGTGTTCAAGGAATTAAACAGACACTGTCAAAGCTAAGGACAAAGAGTAATGAGTTTACAAAATCAATTCTATTTTCTCTACCTGTTCCCTGTAGCCACAGTGTTAATATCAGCTTTCATTCAAACTTGTCTCAGACCTATTTTCCCAGACTACTTTTTTTTTTATTTTTTTACTTTTTTTTGAGTCGTTTACAAATCTGAAAGATCCTTATATGGTTTAAAAATGAGGAGATGCATTCCTCATGCCTCCGAGAGTCCATTTCTGGGAACCATCTGCAGTCATTTTTACAGTAATAAAGGGTTGTATTCAGAATTGCTGCTAAGTGATGCAGGAGGACAGTCAAGAATAAAGCTTGTTTGTTTGCACTATTCATTTTTGAGCTTATCTTGGAGGCTCATAAAGGACCTGTGACTCTTGGCCACACTTACCAAGGTTCTGGTAGATTTTATATTGGCACCTTGTTTCCAGATTAAGAGGCAAACTATATCCTCTTCTGAAGATATGCTACTCTGTGATATGCACATTTGGTTGAGAAAATGTGGAGTTTAAGTAGAGTCAATTTCATTTGACTCATTGACAGCTGTGCCAGTCACCCATCTTTTTGGGCTGCATTCACCACCACTTTGCTCTATACACTCATTATTTTTCTCAGGTCTGAAATGAATGCAAATTGACTTGCTAGCAGTTAACCTCACTGGTGTCAGTGGCTGCCTAAGCTGCAGAAAAAGGGTGATTCAAATGTGTCTGCCTCCATCTGGGGCAGACACGATGGAGCTGCCTCCTTGTTGCTCTTCTCAGAGTGATCTCTTTGTCACATTGCACTGCACAAAGCTGTTTTATTCTTTCACAGCCTCAGCGAGCAAGGTAGGCTCTGTGACCTCAGTAAAGCAGGCAAATGTGGTTTTCTTCCCCAAAGCTGAAAATTAAATGTATTATTTTGTCCTCCTACTGGGTCATAAAAAAATCAATTTTGTGTCAGCAACAAAGCTGCTCACTGAAGTGTTGTCTTCCATGGCCAAGGGAGCCCTGAGGCTGAGCAAATCCCCCTCTCTGCAGGGATATCTCACGTATCTGCTACCTCCATGCCTGGACCCAGAAAGTGCCTGTCCCTCTTTTCCCTTTCCTCTCCTGTGCCAAGCCCTAGCCAGGTGACTGACCAGGGAAAGGCAAGACAAGGTAGTGCTGTCCACCCCTGGGTTTCCTCTTTGCTCTTCTCTCTGTGCCTGGGAAGCCTCCTGCTAGCGTGGTTTCTCCCCAGGAGGAGCAGAGGCAGACAGGAGAGGGCAGGGGTGCAGGCTGTATAATACAGGGGCTGTGGGGATGACTTGCTCTCTACAGTCTGAACCAGTCAGTGCAAATGGGGCCATGGAAAAACCACTTTCTCACTGGTACTGACAGTGTGGATTTTTCTGCAATCATCTTCTTCACCTCTTTTTAAAACCAGTCCTACTCATTAAAGACCTGGTGTTTATTTAGATTCTTGTCAGAATGTGAACTATGGGGATTGCTCATCTTCCTGGGGCATCAGTGGAATATTTTTAGCCCATTTTTAGTGAGAGTATGTTCACAATCCAGATGTAAAAAAGAAGTTGTGTTGTGTGCCTACTGAATGAGGAGTAGCATTTGGAAAATTTCTGAGGTTCAAAAACTTTTTCCCTTCTAAAATTATTTGTCCAAAGTAGGCTGTGTAAAAAAATTCTTTACTAGACAATTTTTATCATTGTGATTTCTAGAGCAGGAACTGACAGGGAAAATGGCTTGCTGAGAACTGTAAATACAGTTAAAGTTAGAATATAGTGTGCTTAGACTCCACCTGTTCTGTAACCCTGCAGTTAATTATCTGTTAATATTAAACCAAGAGATACTACTGCAAGCAATGGACATCCCATATCCGGTTAGCACTACCTCCATGGGGATATAAAGCGAATCACAGACCTACAAGGCTAAGTGGCAGACAAGTTACAGTTTCTTGTTCATCACTGATGTCAATCCTGGAGAATTTAGCTCTAGTGTGTTAATAAAAATAGAGGGCACTTCTGTGTAGTATCTATTTTACCTATGTCTAAAGTGCTTGCTAAGTCAATTCTGTAAGCTAATGGGATGGTAATGGATCAATAGTAATAGCATGAGAAAATGCCACTCTAGCACACAAAAGCCATCAGATTAGCTGATTAATACTCCATCAGTCATCTAGTACAATAGAAATAGTTATTATGAAAGAACTCCAGTATGTGATCTCTTCAGAAAATAAACACTTCACACTTCACACTGATTTTTCTCTGTCTGGTTTTTTTTGTTTGTTTGTTTGCTTGTTTTGGTTTTTTTGTGCTTTTTTTTCTCCCACAAATGTTGGAATGTTCCCTGAAAGTATTTATGAAGCAGTCAGATGCATTGACCACACAGAAGGCTAAAAAAAAATCTCCAGCCATAATTGTTTTTCAGGCACTGAAGGGCTTTCCTGAGAAACACAGAAAATGAGTCTTTCCTGTTTCCCATGTATCTCTGGTATCCGTAAGACAAATGAAATGTCCTTTTAGGAATTACCTAGAGAGAGATTGATTTGCTTATCTTTTGGGAGTGTATGAAAGGGCCATTCTGTCCCTCACCTTTCAACCCAACTAACTAATCTGTTAATTATACCCAGGAGTGTGAAGAACACAAGGACATAAGGATATGAGTAATGTAATTATTATCAGCAATCTTAGACTTTGGAACAGCAAACTGAGAGCTGGATGAGTAAACCTCAGTAAACATATAAACCAAAACTGAGTCAAGTGTTACTCTGAAACCTGAGAAAACCAGATGGCTCCCCAGCCAAATTTAATGGAAAACACATTATCACTGACAAGCACTGAATGCTTTGCTAAGGAGACAGGAAATCCTTCATTACCTGAGGAAAGTTTAGGAAGACTTGAATAATTATCATATATGAATAGTAAATTACACAGTCCTACCAGTGAGAGTTCCTTATACCCTTGAGTTTTTCTTCCTTCTGCCCTCAGATGGCTGTCAACAGTAAAGATTTTGGGCTCAGGGTTGTTTTCAGGCAGACCCCTCTCCAGCTGCCTGCTGTCTGCAAAGGAGCCTTGGTGATTCTCCTGGCATTTCCTCCTGGTACTATATCCTGTAGCTCCAGCACTGCCAGCTGCTTCACAGGGTTTCTACCTTATCACTTACCTATCTGTGTCACACTGCCTTGGCTCTCAGTCTGTTCTGTAGATAAGACTCTCTTATCTACCCCCAGGTCTTTTGGGCAGAGCTATGTCTGTTTCTATTCTCCATTTCTCCAGGCAATGCTTGGATGAGGAATGTTGTCTCCACAGCCAAGATGGTCTCTGGAAAACAGAGTCCAGACAAAAGAAAGAGCATGTCCTCAGTCCAAAGCCTGTGTTTCAGCTCTCTGAGGGCACTCCAGAAATGTCAGAGTGCCAGGGATAATCCTTCTGTATGCTCAAAAATACATCTCAAATCTTACCCTGGCCATTGTCTCTGAACAGCGATAAAGGCAACCTGTTCACTCAGGTGTTTTAAAATAACTCATCTTTTTTTGGCATCCTTCTTTTCTTTTTTTTTTTCCCCCCACTGGCCACTCAGCTCCAGGAAATGGTTGCTTCCTCATTTTCTTACCATCAAGAGCAGTAACCCATGACTGTCTTGAGGAGATCACTGCTGTAGGCAGTGAGAGGAAATTGGGAAGAGGTAGTTATGCCTGGAAGATCTGGGTCTGGGTTCTGTCCTCATCTGCCAGAGGCAGCAGCAGCAGTGCTGCTCATTCACAGCCTCTGGAAGAGGCATCTGTCTCTTCAAGTGTCATTCATACTTGAGTGACTATTGCATCTCCTCCAGGGAAGACACCAGATGGAAGTGTTCTGAATGCCAGATTTGACTACAGGTTGCCAACGGGACCACACTGGGTCAGACATGAGGGCTCACTAGTTTATACCAGGAATCTGAAGGATTTCTGGCCAAACCTCATGCTGCTTGGCCTGAAATCATGCAGAAGCTGCCTGCCTATTTCATTCCCTCCTGTGTGTCCTCTGTAGATGGCATCAGAGCTCTCTCCATCTGTGAGCTGAAGCCTTCAGGGCTAATGATGCTTTTGTCATTTTCAGTATTGGGTAATTCTCAAGTGTGCGACTTTTACCACAAACCTGCTCTTTACTGAAGTGGAACCAGTTGACTCACACAGCAAGGAACAGAAAATGTCACTGCTCATCAGGATGCTCCTGCAGAGTCTAGATGTTGCAATGTATACTTGTGGCATGAGGCACATTATATCCCATGAACTACCAGGGTTAATCATACACGTAATGCCTACAAAAATATGAAGGTAAAAAGATGCTGTGAACAAATTTAGTCTTAAGCATGATGCAAAATTACGCTCACAGAATCAAAAATTACCTATCAATGTTAGTGTGCCTTTGGGTGTTCTCACTGCAGAAGCACATGAGGAATTAGTATCTTACTAACTCATTCTTAGTTCTATAAAAGTTATTTCCCATTAAAAAATCCCTCAAGGGTGTGACCTACTAAATCACATTCCTTCATGCAGCCTGAGGTACTATCTGTACACTAACCATTCTGTCATTGTAATGCAAGACACCAGACTATTTTGGAGGATTAGTATCCAAAATCATTCAACCACAAGACAAGGATCCCTGATGAGAAAACCCATGAGCTTGATCATCCCTTTATTAGCTGCTAAAATGTTCCCATTTGGCTTCCCTTTGCAAAATTTGGCTCTCAGTACTCAGAGATTAAATTTCAGAAAAGATGTTTTCACAAAAATAAATCTCTGCATTGTGTAAAAGAGAATGAGTTGAGGGATGAACATGGGGCTGTATCCAGATGAAACTGACTCTAGGACAGACTGACAGGCTTGGTCACCTACCTGATGGAGGCAAGGTTGTGGCAAATGACAGAGCAAAATTAATCTGCTGTTGTAATGTGTTGCAATCTCATTTAACCAGCTAATACAGACTGGTTGCCTCAGTCAGTCCATCCAGGGCAGAGCGCAAAGGAAGCAGTGTGGAATACCCACCTGGAAACACCTTCCAAAGGTCTGAACAAATGCCCTCTCTGTGAATTTTCATGAGTGGAAATGTGAAGGCAAGAAGACATCTTTCTAAATACTTTTTTTCTAAGATGGAAATGAGCAGAAATCTCTGCCAGCTGCCACGAGACTGGTGGTGGCAAAATTGTGAGTTAACCTATCTGGCTTTTTATGGTGGCATTTCCCAGATAAAGCATATCTGTGTTTTGTATACAGAGAGCTGGGAATGTCTGCCTTGCAGGAATGAAGAGAGGAATGTTGCATCACCTTTCTTGTCTCTTCCCAGGGAAGAACACTGGCTCTTGGATATTCCAGGAGGAACAAACTGGCTGCTTCAAACACTGCTTAGGGTAAAGCTATGTCCTGATGTTGCAATGAGGCCAGATTTGTTTTGGAAACCTGCTTTTCCAGAGTGGTCTGGTTGACATACTAATTATTCCAACCTTCTGGCTCTTTCTTGCTCTATGTCCTTTTGCAAGTTGTTGATGAGACCTACACAGCACCTAGCAGAGCCTGGCCTGGACACTGATCTACGCACACAAAGCACTCTTTGCTGAAGTTCACAGTGTGCAAGTGGGTGCTGGACAAAAGAACTAGCTGAAAATACAAACCAGGAATAATTATGGTTGGCAGAACTGCAGCTATCAGAGTGAAAATAATTTCACAGATCATCCACAGAGAGGCAAACCCCAAAAAATCCTTGGATATTTTATTTGCAAAGATTACCCTGATATTCTGTCATTTTAGGCAGTACAACCTTATTGAGGAGTTTTGACTGTTGTCAAGAGAGGTTGTTCTCTGGATTTGTATAAGTCAAATGTTGTAGTCCTTGATGTCTTGTCTTCCCCTTTCCTTAGGAAACTTTCTTAGACTGCCACTATTTTTGCTGTCCTCAGTCCGAATTAAAAATAACTTTATGAGAGGTGCAACTGTTCTGCCATTATATTCAGTGGCAATGTAGGAGCTCTGGGAGAAGAAGAAGTTTTGAAATGGAAGAAGAATTCCCTTACAGGACTGTTTCTTTCCTTGTTTCCACAGCTTCTTTTCTGCTTATTTTCATATATGAGACGTCTCTTTGAGCTATTTTGCTCAAAGTGAATTTTCCACACAATATTAGCCCTGAATAGAGATTATTTTAGAAGTGTCCATTTAAATTCAGAGTGCATTTCAGTGTCTCATCTGCTTCTTCATGCTTCTAGTTCAAGGATAGTTTTGAAATCTGTTGCAGGATGTTTATCTTCATTTTGCTTGTGAATGCTATAATATATGTTCCCAGTACCATATTATTCAATAGGGAAGAGGGAAAAAATGTCTGGAGTAAGGTAGTGGCTAATAATAGTAATTTTAATTTTTTTCCTGAGGAGAATGGAGTTCTGACAACTGATGATTTTAACCTGCTTCTGGAATTTTAAATTAAATTGTTTTTCAATGACAGTCCAAGAATGGAATTAAGCAGGTTGCTGTCAGAAAGTTTGGGATGAGTGATTCATGAACTTTGTGGTAATACTCTAATTAAAAAAAAAAAATCAATCCCTATTACAGAGAAAAACATCACCTTCATTGGTAGAAAATCCCTCAAATGGAGAAAAAACATAAGTTGAATAAAAGGGTTTTGCAAAGCATTTCAGATGGATTTCTTGTGTCTCTGCCTACTGTTTGCTGTGCAATGTCCTGAGGAAGACATCAGGATGCAGTCTGCTTGCACTTCCCTCTGCAGCACCCATCCTGCTAGCACAGAAAGCACAAGGATATTGCCATGCAGCATGAGGCCACTTCAAAATTGGCTTTCAGTTGTAAGGTTGCAATTAACAAATTCTGCTTCCAAAGCTTCCCAATCCCCTCTTGCTTATATGGGAAAATTTCTGTAGATTTGTATAGGAGAAAGATGGAGCCATTATTAATAATTTATTATAGTGTTTATGCCTTTGCTCTCTAGTTTCTTAGGTACTTATCCAGAGCCACTTGTCCTGCAGCCACCACCAGCTCAGGACACTGTGCCCTCCCCCTGACAGCAGCAGGAGCAGTAGGTGCTGCCTTCCCATTGTTCTTGTCAGGGCAAGGTGGCTTCCAGGCCGTGGCACTCCTTCTTTCTGCCCTTCCATCCCTGCAGTCCTGCACTCTATCCAGCTGCCTGTTCACCTCTGTCTCAAAGCATCCTAAAAACTGGTGGAGCACAGATGACCCTATGCTGACCCAATGTGAGGGTTAATTCCTGAAGAAAAGCACAATTACAAAATAAAAGTGATGTAAGCTCTTATAATACTTTATAGTAGGTACAACTGAATGCAGAAAAAAAAATACATTGAAAATGTCCACTAAAAATAAACCCATTTAGTACATGGCAAGCTTTTATTCGACACTGACAGTATATAATCTCTTATTCTGAAAGGAAAGCTTTGCACATGCTTCTCTGTTTTCAAGAGCTCCTTCATTAATTTTACTCCCTCAGCTATAAAGTGAACTCATGACTTTGCATAATCATTCTCCCTCCTGTATGAGACAGAATCAAGCCAGCATTGCACATGCCATTACTCCTGAAGGGCAGCTTCCAGAGCTGCATTTTAATTAGGGTGATAGGTTTTTTATCTCTAATGGTTCAGGTATACTTGTGGGTTCCTGAACCTTAATAAGTTACTGCATGTCAGCCAAGGCAGGTGATTGCCAGTGTGCTTGCTCCTTCCCTGGTACACGTCAGGGGAAACATTTTTTCGTCTATTAACCTAAACTGAAGTCTGAGCTGACGTGTTTTACACCACCTTGGCAGTGAGAACCTCCAATCAATTACCAGTAGCTTGTTAAACTGCAGGTGAAATATTCTTATCTCTTAGTGTGGAGTGCTTACTGCATCTGTGACACAGCCCATCTCATCTTCCTTTACGAGAACTTGGCTAATGGGAAAGAGCAAAGTCCATCTCATCTGCCTTCTATTTCTTACAAATGTGTGAACCCCAGGTTAATTAAATAGGTTTGCAGTCTGTAGGAGGAAGGATAGTTCTGTATATTAATAATGAATCTGCAGACAAGTAATTTCATACATTTTGACTATAAAATAGCATTGGAGATTTGACCCTTTCTTCCAGCAATGCAGATACTGGAGTAATTCGGGATTAAAGATTTCCTGCGCTACCTGGTGTTATTTAACCTTGCTTGAGCTTGTTTATTTATACAGAAAGTGTGGAAAGTAATGCTTGTCTTTCTCACAAAGTTGTAAAGAAACTTTTATTGAATAATGGATGCAAAAAGTCCTGGGAACCTAGGCTAGAAGAAATAACATAAACCATTATTTGGCTCATGTTAATTGGGGGTTTATTTTTTAATGTCAATCTACTGGAGTAGAACTTCTGAGATCATTTAGCCTTTTTGAGGAGACACCCAGAAATATAGCTGGAAGTGTTGAGTGTATTTATCTTGCAGTAAACCAAAACCTACGCTCAAGTTGTTTATGCTTGAATTCTAGAAACACAGGTGACGTCTAGCTCAGGTGTTGCCTCATTGCATGACTCATTGGCTGAAGGTGTGGCTGTCTCTTGGAACAGATGCTGAGTGCACATGTTTGTTCTGCCCATTTGGAGATGTGGCTGCAAATGTGTTGGACTTCAGCTCAGGGCAAGGTGTTTTCTGTGTGTGCTTGAAAGCCTATATTTAGAGCGCAAAGGTAAGGTGCAGAGAAACCATCAGGGTTGCAAGGTAGACACACAGCAAATGTAGATGCCAGATAGGCTTTAAGAATACAGAAGGATAGGCTGTCTCAATTACTTAATTTCAAATTTCCATCATAGGTAGACATTCAAAATTTAGCTCTTAACGTCTTGCCATCTAACCCTCAAGATGCTGTCAGTCCACAGGTATCCATGTTTCCCATGTATAGTATTCCCCAAGTAATTGAAGAGTTTTCCTTATAAGTTTATGCATCTACAAAAGTTCAAGAACTGTTCAACATGAAGCCACATCATGATTTGTACTGGACTGTTTCTCAGATGGGACTCAGTCCAGTAGGCAAGTATGTTGTAATGGCTACATAGATCTCTTCCAAATACTTGTCTGGAGCATATGCTGGCTGTGCTATTTTCCTTCTTTATGTGCAGATGTTCAAGGATGAATATTCAGGAGGGAGGAAGGTGATGCATCTTCTGCTGGAGTGGATTTAAAGCTGCAAGCCTAAGCTTGCTTGGGAAAGCATGCAGACTCTGGCTGTATGTAGGAGATGGTAGGTTCATCAAAGCAGTGGGATGACAGATGAGGATTGAGAGGATGAGTTGGTGGTTAGATGATTCAGGCACCAGGAAGATGACCTGGCCTCCAGTTTGTGCTCTAACCTGCACATAAAGCATTGAAAAGAGCACAGACTGTTCTACTTACCTGTAAAGATCTGATGACATCATGGAATTTAAATCCAGGATCTCTGCTGTTAGGTGGATGTTTTATTTGACATCACCATGCTGCCAGAAGACCCAGGTTGCTCTTGGGTGCCAGCAAGGTTCACCTAAGAGCAAGGCTGTTGACTGAAGCTCACTTTAGCCTACTGACTAACGATTTCTATGCAAAGTGGGACTGCTGCACTACCTGATTTAAAGCTAATTTTCATAAACATAAATGGGTAGGGGAACAATGCAAGGCTGAGGAACCCTGTAACCTAATCAGTGCCAGTCAAGCACATCTACTCTCTGAGCTACCAGCCCCACTGCCTTACAAGGGAGACCTTGTTCACCTTACAGACTGGGAGTCCTGGGGGATTCCTGCCTCCAAGGGTGTAGAATCCATTATGGAATGCTGGCAAAAGCATTTTTGACTTATTGTGGGATGTTTAAGGAGACAAACCAAGAGTGGAGCGAAGGGAGGAATGAGGTCATTTAAGGAGAAACAAGTGTGGAAAAATAGAGGAGAAAAGGGATAAAATGTGTAAACAGGTGGTGGTGTCTGGTAGTGCCCTGTGCCTGATCCTCACAATAGGGGGATGTTTTGGGGAGGGGGGTGGGGAGGTGTGTGTGGCAGGTCAGAGCACCAGCAACCAGACCGTGGTAGCAGCCTGGGTGTGTGTCTGTCCCAGTGACAGCAGCAGGGGAGACTGGGATCCACAGACAACTGCTGGCCATGTGTGTATATTTTTACATGTTTTCCACCTATGGGTTTTATCCTAATCAGAGAGAGAGGGGAACAGGATCAGGCTTTCTTTATTCTTCTTGCTGAAGTGCTGTGTTTTCTGTCTGCATGGGCAGCCATGTGTAGATATATCTGTATATAATATATACAATATATTATATTGTATATAATGCCAAAGAAGACACCAGCAGCTCCTTTCCAGTCACAACTCTGGAAGAAGGCCGTGGAGATAGGACAGGTTAAAGCTCTTCAGTGGTGCCCTGTCTAAGGCATTTAAAATTCAGAAGGAAGGTTTGAGGATTTTTTTTTCCCTCTAAGGATTAGTCTAGATGGGTACCCATTCAGTGAGCTGATTTCTCCAGACTGTAAGCTGCTCCCTCGATTTGAGGCAATTGATTCAGCCTGAAGGAGGCTCTTACTACTTGGCTCACATGACAATAGGCAACGTTAAGATATTCTTTCTAAGTGCTTCAATTATGAAAGATACAGACTTGTTTAGTCATGTAAGAACAGGAGAGGAAGAGAGGGACTCATGCTGCTCATTTTTTGAGTGAAAGAACTCAAAAGTATAAATATATATAAATATATAAATACACATATATAACATATATATTTTATATATATATTATATTTTATATGTGTAAAAGTAGAAGCAACTGTTTCTCAGGACTGTAAAAGAGCATTCCAGCTCTACAAGTATCCAACTACAAATATGTGGTCAGGTTAAAATATGTGAGGAAAACTCAGCATCACCAAAGAAAAGAAACAGATGCCTGTGCTTATTGGCTGGTGCTGTCTATGAAAGTCTATTCCTGGGGAAAAAACCTACTGTATATAAAATAAACAAACATATGCTAGTGCCCCAAGCAAGTCAGATGGAATTTTATCACTTCACTGAAATAATGAATTCACCAGAAGTTTTGTTAAAGTATGCAAGAAAAAAAAATATACTCTAGAGTAACTTGGTCTTGAAGGTAGTGAGATAAGTGAGAAAAAAATTTTAATGAACAGAATAAGCCTTAGTTATCAAAAAATACAAATAAAATGCTACTGGGAGTTGCTTCTGGTCCTTAGCAATGTCATTAATGGTAAGATTAATGAAATGTTATGAAACAGTAACTAAACGAAGTACAGTTCTAAATAGCATGAGTGCTAGGGATTAACTGAATTATCCATGGAGATTGGGAGTAGGAACCCATAGAGGAGGAGACATTTCATTCACTGATTGTTGATTATACTGTTGCAGTCCTCCAAAATACAGTGGTCAGACTTTGCCTGTGTGTGCAAGATTTGTGGCTTATAAAATTTTTAAGTTTCAAATACTCTTTTGTTAATCTTTTCCTGAAAAAATACAGAAGACTCCATCTGTGGGGGTGCAAGTGGAACCTTTCTAGCAAAAGCTGAGAAGAGTTTAAGAATTATCCAAGGGAAAGACGAGCAGAAACAGTAGCTCAAAGCATCTGGGGTTTTTTTCATGTCTGGTTTGTGCCTGTGATGATTTTGGTTATTAATATAAACTCACTAATAGATGTTGCTTTGAATATTTACATGAAAGTGTAATTATGGGAGAGAAAGTCTGACAGGGAAAACCTTTCCCAAAACAATACCCAAGATTCAAGATTTTCATATGATTGCACATAAAATTTTCCTTTAATTCAGATGGTTTAAATTGCTTCCATAATGTACTTTTACTTAAGGTCAGTGCTGCAAGTCTGGTTCAAGACCTGTCCATTGCACATTCCAAACTGATTACATCCACTTGCATTTTTTCTAATTACACCCACTTTAGGTGATAGGATCTATACACAATGAAAGGCAATATTTCCCTTTAAAGACTGCAATCACTGGTGATTTTGTCTATTCATATGGAGTATCAGGCTCAGCCAGGTGCTGTCCTGAAACAAACTGAGCACTTCAGAATGCCAAGTTGACTCAGCTCCTGCAGGAGCCAGCATTGTGGAGCCAGCAGGTGTTTGGCATGATACAGGGCAAGTAATGAAATTGCATTTTAGGGCTTTTCTTTGTAATTACTTTGCCTCGTGGGAATTCTGAAGTTTCTTTTTTCCTTTTTCCTTTTGTAGAAGTCACAGGCACCTGAGGCACCTGAGACTGTTCTCATTTTATGAATACCATACTTGTGGCCAGTAATCAGCAATAGCATGATACCGGTCATTATGTACAGGGTTGTGAAATAGGTATTGTAGCTCTACTTATCTTGAAATTAATTAACGCTTAAAGGGCTTCTATGTAATTCCTTCTGCAGAAGAGATACAACAGAAAAAGAGCCAATTAATTTATCCACTATGGGGGAAGTAAGCATCATTTATCCAGAGTGCTGAGAATTATCTCCTTGCACTCCACACTCCAAAACTTACCCTTCATTATTCAGAGAGACTAAAATCTTCATAGTCCCTGTCAGATTCACAGCTTAAAGTGAATCTGCAGTGGGTCTGTACTATTCAGCTGCACCTTCCAGCTCCAGGCCACCTCCTCACTTTAGAATGCTAATTACTTCATATAATAAACATAATTAATTTCTACTGGATATCGGGTAAGAGTTTTGGAATAAATTAATTTTTCCATCAAAATTCTACTTTGGGACCAGGCTAATTTCCATAAATAATAGTTTTCCTGAATGATATATGTTTAAATCCTTATGAACATGTATCACCCTGTCTCCTCTGCTCCCAACCCTTCCTGTCCCCTCAGAACCCTGCCACTGAGATTTCTGAGGCTATTTGACAGCTGTGACCTGTTGGGTCTGGTTCTAGCCATGGGGAAGGGGATTCTGAGCTCTGTGACACTGAAACACCAGCATGATGTGCTCTTCCACATTTACACCCATGGGGAATAAAGAAAACATTTATACACTAACAATGAAGCTACAGCATTTTAAATAAAGTCATTTCTTTTGAAAGTAAGAAATCTATATTATGCATTTTAAATCCTCACAGTGAAGATGTTCTGGTGATCTTTGAGCCATATTTTGGTCATCCCAGTTTGGAGAATGTGGGGATAGTGAATTTTTAACAAAAGAGAATATTGTTTCATTTGTGAGGAAGAAAATATTACCAAAAGCAGTTGCAATATAATAATTTTATATTATCTATAGTGAGTGAAAGTAGGAGCAAAGTAAAAAGGGATCTTTTAACCTTAAAATTTAAGGTACCTTAAATTTTACACCTTAAATTGCACGTAATCATGCAATGACAGCAATCATAAAGGTCCCCACTCACAGTAGATTCAGAAAGGTCAGAAAACCTGGTCACTACACCTGTGCTGTATCAGAAACTGCACAACAATTCCTGTAACAAACAAATTTCAAATATTTCATCTAATAAGTCAGAAGCATAAAAAATATGCAGGAACAGAGCAGGAGAGAGAAAAGCCATGAAAACATCAGGGCTTTTCCTTGCATCTTACTATAGGCTTCCCATTTTCCTCATGGTGTGGTTTAAGAAAATATTTTTCTTTCCTTCCTGAAGTCCTATGACTATTTAAATTGCAAGAATATTCCTCAGACACACCTCTTAAGTTAGTCACAAATTTCTCTGCACACTAGTTGATCTTTCAAAAAAATTTTAAAATTGCTTATTGACAAATGTCTGCCAAAACTGTTTCCTAGCAGTTTTTTGAAATCTTCCCAAAATAGTCTATGTTTATTACTATTTAAAAGACAGAAGTCAACATGAATTGTATACCTCAAGTCAACAAAATTCTGGAGAGTTATTTCCTAGAAATGAGTCAAAAATATGTGAACTTCTGGCTTGGGAAAACTGAAAGATTTTGAAAAAGAAGCCCATATCTTAGTTTTGTCTCATGTGAACTCTGCATCTATGGAGAGATTGAGATAGAAGTGTCCAAGGTCACATAATTTTCTTGGGTGATGCTGGACCTGGATTTTGATCAGACTCTCCTCACTAGGTCTTTGGCAGCTGGCACAGTCAGTACTGGAAGAGATTTGAAAGATTCCATTTAGTTCTGTCCTCAGCATTTTCTTCATTTCTATTTAAGTATGATCCCATCTATGTGAAACTATTCTATTGCTCCAACTACCATGTTACTACATACCACTATTATTAAACAAGTTTATAATCCAAGAAGCCTAGGGATGCACTTAAAAGCTACAGCCCATTTTCAGTAAGTGCAAGGATGATACATATCCTTTCAACAAATGAATTATTTATTTACTACAGTGATATTTGAGAATATTGAAACAAGTAGATGTCAGAACATTTTATGTAAATACATGTTCAGAACTGATTTGCTTTTGGTAAAAAAATCTTATAAATCTGAAGGAAACTTGAATACAATGGAGCCTAAATGATTTGTTCTAATGGCTGCATCTTGTGACCAAGAATTTTGGGGCTCTCAGTGCCATCTAGTGTTGTTTGGATGGAATTGAAATATAGCTATTTTCACAGTATTACATACATGTATGAATACACTCAATAATAAAAAATCTCTTTTAGATTAGCAATACTACACTTCTTAAAATATAAATAATTCTTTAAATTCTGTTAAGCATATATAACAGCAGGTCACACACATATATGATAAAGCAGGAGACAGCAGCCATCTGCTAACTTTGTCTCCTGCAGATCTGATCCTGCATCTTTCCTGGATCCCTGATTTTTCTCTCGCCTCCTTTTCTACCCTGTACCATCTATGCATTGCTTTGTCTTCACAGACATCTTGAAAATGTTAGTTTGCTAAATAAAAAAACAAAAACCCAGGAAAACCCCAAAAATCCCAACACCAAACAAAGAAAAAATTCATTAGGGAAACTTGAGACCCAAACATAGATGAGGAGTTTACCTTCCACACAGAATTTCAACATCACCCTAAGGTCTTTATTGGTGACATTAACATGATATGTTCAAGGTCTATATTTAAAACATACAATAGTTGGTTTTTCTATATACTTATATCACTCTCTCTGGATTTTCTTGTGAACTACTGAAAATCCTCAATTTTAGTGTTTGAAAAGTAATTTTTTTCTTAGAATATGAAGGCCTTTGATTGGTCAGTTCAGTCTGTAATATTATAGTGTCTGAATATAAACCAAGGTTTTTTTAAACATTAATAGTATTCCAGTCTTATCTTCCAACCCTATTTAGATGTAAATAATTCTTTGTTAACTGAGAATAAAGAATATGTGAAATGTTAATTCCTGTCTCAACAGTGCACACAATCCAAATCCAGAGTGCAACTAAGCAAATTGAAAAACTTGGTTTGGCAGACTGATAAAAATTTCTCCAAGCGGATCTGTTTGGATGGTGGGTGCAGATTTGCTCTGCCCCTGCTCAGAACTGGTGGAGATCTTTCCTGAATGCCTGGGGGGCTGAGCTGGGCTAACCTGCTTCAACACCATCCTCTAGCTGCTGCAATATCTGACTTCTGCAGGGCAGCAGAGGGGAGTGGTGGTGTCTGAACCCTTTTGTCAAGAGATACCCTCCATAAAATCTGTGCAAATGTTACAATTTTGGGTCTTGGTAAAGAAAAGAATAAACATACTAGCAAGAGCTTACTTTCACTATTATATTTAAACCATATTTCAGCCCAATTGACTTAAATGTGACAGTGAAAAGGAACCCATTTCATAAATACTAGATGGGAGAGGAGACTGCTTAGTGTAGAAAACTTGCTGGAAAGATTATCACTGTCCCCCTGGAACACCTAAACCTCACTGATAGGCCAGGGATACAGCACTGAGGAAGACAAACTGAAAACAGGAAGAATTTACCACCTGTTTCTGTATCTGCCAGATGAACTGACAAGAGAAGCAGAACCACAGCCTGAGTCAATGTTCAACAAAGCAAGTTGTATTGACAGGTTTTTTTTGTAAAAATTGCACATCATCATTCTCATTTTGCCTTTAGAGACTGCCTTTGACGGGAATGTGTTTTATGATTTAGAATAATTATTCATGCTAAAGATCTATATTTCATCACACTCTGAGACAAGCTGAGTATTGGATAAATTTGGGCTCCGAGTCCCAAAGTATATAAAAGAAGAATTTCACATCACTTAGAAAACCTGTCTTATGACAACAGGACAAAAAACACACTGATGACTTTCTATTTCTAGCTTCCAAGACAACAACCGTGACTGAAAAGAGATTCTTTTATCTCTGATGTGAAGGGATTTTATTCCTCCCTCTTGGATGTGTTCCTTTGCATTTCAACGTGTGCTAAATTATTGCAATTCCCTGCTGATCTTCAGGACCAAATGGAAATTAAAATTAAATTTAGTTCCTGAATTACACAGCCTTGAGGCAGTGCAGGCCAGCAACGGTACTGACATCAGATGAATCCAGTCCTGTATTAAAAAGGGTCTCGACCTTTAAAGCTGGCAAAAATCTAGGTCAGGCTTTCAGAAATGTTGAATCTCCTTTTTTTGACCTCTGAAGCAAGTTCAGTATCTCTCATTCAAGAGGAGAGAGACGTTATGGGGGAGGAGACCATTTGAGCTTCTTCCCTAAACATAATCAGTGACAAAATATTCCTGCAGCTGTGAAAGGCAGAATCAGCAGGCTCTGTCACAGCACACAGCATACAAAGAGAATCATGCTTAGCACCAAGCATAACAGAAGTGCTAACATTTGTGGAGAGAAGACCCAGTGGGATTTCTGAGAGCTGTGGATGGGGAGATCTGCTAACCTCCCTGATCATGCATGCTCCCTGTGGAGAACTTCACCTCCTGATGCAGAGGAAGGTGTTGAGATCTCCTGTGGTAAAGGAGGTTCACCTCCCTCCTCACCTCATTTCCACCCAAGGTGCTCTTCTCTCATTTATGACAACTCTGCACTTCTCTTCTGAACAGAGAAAGGCTATGAAAAGAGATTAATGGACTGTGTAAAATATGGCATGGGAGTGGTTATGGGGACCATGACATTGTATGCCTTCAGTTTCCACATCTCCTGGTCTTGTCTGGAGGTGGTTTAGCAATGTGGTAGCACAGCAACATCTCTGTGTTGCCTTTCTGTGACTTCAGAGAGTGCCTTAAGTGGTGGGTTTTGACTTTATACATTTCCCATGAGTCAGGAATGCAGGTGCAGCTCATTCTCTTCTCAAGAAGAATGGAAACAAGCACTGAGGGCAACCTTGTTTAATGTGCAGTGCTCCTGAACACTTGAGAGCACCTGAGATAAGTGCCTGAAATGAGTTTGTTAAATATGGATGGTTCTGAGATGAGGATGTAAGTGGCAGTGACAGTAAAGTGCTGTCAACTGCATGACTTGGTAGTAGACTTGGTTTGCACATCAATATTTCATCAGGGTTAACAACTGGTGAAATGCTGACATTTATCAAATCCAGTTAAGCTTTCTAATTAACTTTCAACCTGTCACAGATAATCACAGCTACCAAGATAAGCCTTGTATCACTTGCATCATGTAGGTTTTTCTAAAAAGTGCATGAAAAAGTCAACATTTCAGGAGTAATTTCAGAAGGAAAATCATTACAGTTAACCCACTGAATTTGTTTACTTTCTGAAATGACCAATATCTCAGCTAAGCAAACATTTTGTGAGTGTGTTTTTTGGAAGAATTAATTAAATTTCATTAGTCTTGCATGTTTTCTGAAATCCATGGTAAACATCTATGATGTTCATATTCAGGAGATGAAGTTGCTCTCTTGGACTAAATTAAAACTTACTGTAAATCCAGTATCCCGTTGTTGACACCAGCCAAAAGTTGATGCTCATGAAAGACTAATAGGAGTGTGAGGAGCAATGCAATGTGTTTCTAGAGGACCCTCTAATCTCTAACCATATTCAGTTACTGTCTATGCTATATTCTCTATATTCAACATACATGATTTGTTCTTCAGAAACCCATTAAGACCTCCTTTGAATCAATACAGACTTTTAACATTCACATCCTTAAACATGGAGGTTTACATCTTAAGTACACTATGTTAGAAAAAAAATATATTGTTTTAAACTTGCCTCTACCATCTTGTTTCCTTGTTACCATCTAGCTGCTATACTGGAAGAGACTCTTCATGCCATTCGTCACTGAACCATGGCCAACAGTGATCAAAATTTGCATTTTCTGTATTTCCATGACTTCCTAGTAATCTGCATTTTCTGCGTGCTCTTCCCCTCAGTCTTTGTCTCCTTAATGTTGGTGCTTCCATAGCCTGGTTGTATCTCTCTGTTTCAGAGACCCCATTGGTGCTTTTTTGCTACTTTATGGATTTCTCACTGATGGATCTCCTGTGACTTCAAGGAACAGAAAGGCACACTCCCACTACTGTCACATTTATCTGTCAGTGTACTGTTGCCCATGCCATGTTCCCCCTCTTGACAGTTAGCATCTGTTTCACAGAATACGTGACAGCAATACTGAGTTGCTGTTTTCAGTATTCCCTGGGCCCTCTAGTAAAGCATGAGACATGAGAATTTTCAGCTTGCAGTGTCTAAAGTCAAGGGGAACAGATAAAACATAAGGACAGAAATGGTTGCTCTGATTAGAGCAAAGTGTTTCAATGATGTCACGTTCTGGATAATACAATCAAATTTCTGCGAAAGAAAAGCACTCCATGCCATTTTCCTTTTGCAGCAAGAAATCTAGCAGGCAGAGCACATAATGGGAGCCTCACCTAAAAATCCTAGTAGTTAAATAATAAGAAATCCCATTATAATAGCCATGCTCTGAGTCAGACAGGGAATATATATTTCTGACAGCACTGAAGGTGGCTGCCATTTCTGTATATAAAATTAATGCAGTACAGGATTTGCAGGTGGCAAGAAAACAAACAAAAGTCAGATGTCTTTGAAAAGCAGCTATCTTGATGAAACCTTGTTGAGGGGCTGAGAGCATGAAAAACTAAAACAGGTGTTCTGACAAATCTTGCCACTAATCAGAGCACAAAAGAGGCTAGTATGGTTAAATCTATGCCTCTTGCATTTGATTTATAACCTCTTGCCTGTTAAAACTGCCTGCTGTACAGTGATTCACTTCATACTTTAATAAAGAATAACTTGAGATAGAAAATTGAATATTGGATGGTAATACAATGTAGGGAGTTTTGATGACCTGCTAATACAGAGAATTTAACGTTAATGGTTTGTGAATGACAACGAACTCACATTAAATTACAACAGAGCATATGTTTTCAATCTTGCACTCTTTACTGCAATTTATAGCAAAAAAAAAGAAAATCCAAAACATAAATACTACAGAAGGCATTCATTCCTCTGCATTAACACAAACCAGGTAGTTTGGAATGTTAATAACAGAGAAACCTAGCTCTGGTTCATTAAAATGAAAATAAACAGGTTTGCACCTTGATCTGTTTTGCTTGGAGCTGCTCCAGCTGATAAAAATGAAATGTGGGCTGCAGAGTTAACCTGTGCCACAGCTGCCAGGAGGTTCCTGTGTGTTAGAGATGAAGTGGTGGGGGGAGGCAGCTGTGTCCTAGCAGCAGCAGCACAGCTGCATTTTGATATCTAATGTAGAAGTAGGATTATATTTGATAAAGTGAACGAAGGATTACAGTGCATCTGACAGTAGAGGGGGCTTGAAGGAAAATTGTTTGCTGTGGATTATAGGGACATAATCTTTTAATGTCCCCAGTAAATGTTGATTTTGGAGGAAAGATAGAGTAAATGCATATCAGTATTTAGGGGGAGAGGGTTGTGTATGTAAGCTTTTGTAATGACCTAATTTTATTTTAATTTGCTGATTATTGAGAAAGATGTTCTATTTCACAATCCTGTATATAGGGTGTGGTACTTGTCTAAATATCAGAGCTGTAAATAATAGGCATGGAAACAATAAATGTTTTATCTCTTTAGCTAATTCATTATTGATGTAGACTTCCTACCAGAGCAGCATATTTTGAAGTAATTCTGTAATGTCTTTCAAGAGAAAAAGGTCATTCTGAGGCTTTTTTTCCTTGTTTTTAGATTTAAGCCTTGCAAACATCAGATAAGCAAAATACTTGATTAATATGTGAATCATCTGGTGGTGTTACATAGTCTCTAGTCTTTAAAGGAAAATGAAGCAGAAGTGCATTTAAATAACCGGTATTGTTACTCTCCTTCACTTCTGAAAACTCATTTATCCTCTAAAGCTTGTGTTAACAAGTATTTGTTATGGGGATACAAAGTATCAGATATCAAATCCAGGAAAAGAAGGTGCAAATCCCATTGAAAATTTTGCAATTTATCTCTTGCCTCCACCTTCTCAAGTTTTCTTCCATGAGCACCTGCTCACAAGGAACTCTGGCAGCCCTGATGTGCAGTTTGAGCATCTACTGGATTGCTGGCCGTCCCTTGGATCTCACACCTGAACAACAAAACTTGGCCCACCTTTGGTTATTATTTGATGCTGATGAAGATAAAAAGTAGCACACATAATGAGATGTCAAAAGCATGTCTGGGGCCAGGTCAAAAGCTTGGGACTCAGGCTGTTTTATCTTGGCTTTCTGACAAATGAGGCAATTGACCTAATTTTTTGTGAGTGACATCCGTGGAACCAGGATTTTGCTCTGGAATTATCTATTACTATGTAATTATGCACAAGAGGATTGTAGGAAAAGTGTTTTAGTCTTAACTAGGAACTTCAGAACAAATAAATAAATAAACAGAGAACAAAGCACTCAGTAAAACCATGGCACCTATCACAGGAATCTAATTAATGCCTCCCAGGCACAATCTACTTATCTATATTTTGATACTCAGGAAATGTAGAAATTACATTACCATATAGCCTGGCTGCATTCTTTTTTTCCTTTTCAGCAGAAAAATCCTTCTCTTAAGGATGGGAACAAAATACTGAGCAGATAGTGACAGAGAGTCATGATGCCCTGTGCAAGGTCCCAGCAGAGGTTATCCCCATCTAAGCTGCAGGACTTGTTCAAGCACAATTTCATGATCAGCAGAAAAGTGGCCTTTGTGGAATTGTGCAGGACCATCAAAATCCATAGAGAGCAGATTGGAAGAAGGTTTGGATAATTCCTGCGAGACAAATGCACTTTTTCATTATAGCCCATCCAGGGACTTGATTTACTGACAAAAGTCAAGGGCAAGTCTTCAAGAAACAAACCACTTACAAGCAAAACTTCTCTACTCAGGCTCTTGCTTATTGCTACTGAAACCAAGAGCAAACCTCGTGCTGACTTTTAAAATAAATGGGTCAAGATCACCCCACTTTGCAGAATTCAGATGTATTTAATGCTAGTTTTGAGTAGCAAACATCATTAGGAAAAGCAGCTGAAATAATTATTGCAAAAATTTTGGTTTTCACCTAAATTTTTTAATTTTTCATCTTCCAACAAATTTCTGCACTTAATCAAACTAAAAAAATCTACAAAATCTTCAAATGTATACATATTCTTTTCAAATACTCTTCTATGGTTATCCAAATTTATAAGAAAAAATTATGCTGGTTATATGTGATCAAGGCAACATTTCAATATTCAGGGAATTTTTACTACAATAACTAGACCATGACTAAAAATCACTGGCAGGGTTAAGTGGATTCCACTTAAGCAATCAGAACATAAATGACGTTGATTGTCACAGTGTTCTATATGGCAGAACAAGTATGATTAAAATTAATATTTTAAACACAACATTGATTCATTTTTCCTCTGGCAAAAAATGACTTTATGCTATTGCATAAGAGGTCATGGTAGTCTGTATCTTGAGCAGCTGCAATCTTCAGAACAGAAAAAAACCTCCTGCTTAATACAATAAAAAAAAAAGTGGACTCAGAAACTATCTGTTTTCATTGACCACATGGAGTTCCTGGCATGTTAAGTCCCTTCTGAATACTCAATAGAAAGTAGCAGTTCCTGTGTACCTGGAAAAATTGTGGGTTTTGTTATAGAAGCAACAGCAATATTTTTTCTAGCAGAAAGTAGAAACTCACCTCAAATATAAATTCAATAAGGTAGGATAAAATTGTAGTAGTTCCTCATTCTAGTACAGCAGTAACAAGCCACCAATACAGGAGAACATTCAAACATTTTCATATCTAAACTACATTATAGCTTTTATAACTGAATCATGCATAGCATCCTTTCTTTAGAAATTAAATTAAGGTATGAAGACTGTCTGGAATTAGCTCAAATATGAGTGATTAACATCAGATGCAAAGAGAATTGCTTGCTGTGTGTCACCCAAACACATTCAACCACAAAAGGCATTTTCCATAACAAAGCAGGGATCACTTAAAATTTAAAAAAAACCCCAACTACGTTTCTTATATACAGCTCAAAGACCAAGGATATTTATTTCCAAAAACTAAAAAATAGTTTTCATTTTGTGTTGTGAAGTGCAGGAGGTGACAGGTAAAACACAGACCTAGAATGTAGAAAAATACATGAAGAAGACATGTTTCTTTGTAAGCACACACACAGAATTCCTCTTGGCTCTTGTGTATGAGTTTTGGGTCGTAATGTTTTATGATAACACACTGTGCTCAATAGGGCCTCAGGAATCATTTCTATTTTTTCTGTTCCTGAAGTTAAAAAGGTAAGTGAGAGACACTAGGAGGATGCAGAGCAGCACTATGGATGCCATGATGTCAGTCAGAATGTGAAGATGTGTGAAGATGTGGGAAAGACCAGATTTGCGTGCCTCAGCAGGGCAGGAGAAGAGCTGGCTCCACAATGTCCTTTGCAATAGCAGCTTCAGCAGCACTGGTTCCCAGGAATGGCCATGGCACTGTTCAGCAGCAGCACCTGAAGGCACACCAACAAAGTAGTCAGTAAGTAGGAGAAAACAGTGCTGGAGGTCTCCAGGGATGGCAGGGCAGCTTCCATCCTCCATTTCCATGTAACAGGCTCTCTGGTGAGAGGAGTTCATCCACAAGGCTATTTCTATGACATTTAAGGGTTTCTGACTGGTTAGAGAGCTCCCTAGCAGGCGATTAAATCAAAATGCTCACAGAAAACGACACCAGAAAATATGTCTAAAGCAGCAGGGTCTGAAATGAGAGGTGCATTTAAACATAAAGGATGCAAAGAGAAACAAACCTAGGGATTTAAAAATGGTAAAATCATAGAGAAAGTGAAATTAACCCATTGGATTAGACTTGTGTGTTGAGCTCTAGGCGAAAGATTAACTTTATTGAGGTCAATAAATAAACCTCCCCTTCAGAAACAAATTACTTAATTTAGTTCTGTGGTGAGACAGAGCCATCTGTAATGCCCACCCATCACCAGAGCAGCTCTATAAATAACTACCACTGTTGCACTAAAGCAGAGGAGGATTAAAGCTCTCATTTAGCTCCCTTGCAGAGACAAAATACAAGGTTTTTACTGCATGTGAGCAGTGTAAGTGGTTGCTTATTGCTGGGTGAATGATGGCCATCACAAACACCTTCCCAGGATACAGTGGGACACACTTATTTTTTCCTTTGGAGCTAATATTTCTAGATCAGTAACTTAAAAAGAAAATTCCTCATCCCTCCCCCCTCTCCCCCCACTCAAAAAAAGGGGTTAAGTGCAATTGAAAACGAAATTATTGGATAGGTTGAAATCTGGGTTGCCAAAACCAGTTCAGACACATAAAATAACTGTGTTAAAGGCCCTTTTATGTCCCTTCATGGTTTTTCAATACTTATTTTGATTGTATATGTCCCCTAGCGAGTATCAATGAAGAACACACTGTACTGCAGATAAGTTCCATTTCAAATATACTAACCAATTCAGTGACAGTCTTACTTTTTTCCATCACTTGAATGTCTTCAAAGCATGCAGTAATAGAATAGGTTCTGCTTTTTTTTCTAATGATTATCTCTATATTTAATTGAAATCTTACTATGACTTGATTTAATATAAATATTAAAAACACATCTGCTATTATTTAATACTGGGGGGAAATGTCTCCTTAATTCAGAGAGACATCAAATAATACATTTTTTCTCTTTTTCATTTATTGTTATTTATATTTTTCTTAGGACTGTTAAGTGCTACTTAGTTTTTGATCAATGCTTTTATGGCATAAAAAAATAAAGCATTTTAATTTCTATTTAAAGTGGTTTTCATCCTCCCTTTCCCTCTGCAACCTTTTCCTGTCCTTCAGCTAGAACAGGGCCATTTGATTCAGAGCAGCTGAGAGGGCAGAGATTTCTGGGAGGCAGTGCATATCAAGGGCAGGGAAATCCTATCAGTGACTCTCAGGTCCCCAAGATGTGCAGATGAATGTCAAATCAACTGGCTGCCTGCCTGCCTTTTAATCTCTGGTGAGGGGGTAATAGGAAAACAAGGGTTTTAATCTTTTTATTCCATATCACTTTGCAGCTGATCTCTGTAGGCAAAATGAATAGTCAAGGTTTCAAGTCACAGCTGGAATTGTTGCTCTGAAGCTTTGGCTTAAGTAGAGACCAGTTTTGATAACAAGCTGGCAAAGCTCTCACTGGGAGAAAGTCAAGGTTGGCATCCTGCCTGGATCACGCCATCATCAGCAGAAAGATTTTAATTCACACCAACAGCACTAAAGCTCTCCACAGAATTCTTAAATTTTTTTAGTTTGAAAATGATTATGTATCTCTTTATTGAAGAATTTCAGAGTTTACTCAGCCTTCAAATAGAGAAGTACATAGGAGCTAAGTGGGACTTTAGGGCTCCAGGACTGTAATTCTGTACCACTGAAAACCCAATAAAATTGTCATTCTTGAGTAGAAGTAGTAACATAATCTTACATCTCAGGAAATTGGGACAGACCAGAGTGTTACATTAACTGATGATAATGGTTACCAGCTCTTCACTGCACCATTTAAATACAGCAAATGTATCTCAGTTTCTGCCAATATTTGAATGCCAGCAACACTTGTGCTAAAGCAGTTCAGAGATTAATAATTTCCCTTTTCACACAGCACCTAACCTCCAATACATTTGCTCCATCTACCAACGGTGCAACATTTATGGGAGTTTCAAGGAGCAGCCCAAGGTGTAGTTGAGAGTGACAGCATATTCCTGTTCTCACACAGGTGGTGTTGCAGAGGTTTTAAGTAATTTTTCTCTTGATTTAGAGAAGTCCATCCCAAAGGGACCAGAGGGCTCTCAAAATGGTGCTGTATTGCTGCCTGTCACCTTCGGGGCTCTATATGGCCACTTGTGCTGGGTGTCTAGCAAGAACAGGGTTGCTAAAAGTGGGGAGAAACAAGTCCATGCTGACAGTAGTTTGCTGATTGCCATGGTAACTAGGAACATTACTGTGCCTCTAAATGGTCAAGATGTTCATTGCTCCAGCCATCCAGCGCTCCTCAGAGCAATGTTCTTATCGTAACCATAGGAGGAATTGTCTAGCACATGCCAGAGTCACACAAACTGGCATAGATAACAAATGTGGGGTAGAATTGGACATGTCTATGCAGTATTCCAGGATATGTGCCCTCAGCCTATGCCCTAGGAGCTTGTATTTGTGCCCCTGGTGAAACCTTTCTAGCATTTCCACCACTGCTGACTTGCTGCAGCTTCTACACCCCGTTACTTTACTGTGCTGTTGAGCTTAAGGATTTGTACCGAGCACTGCTGCTCAGTGCCTACCACAACCTCTCTGTGCCATTGCAACATTCTCTGATTTATGATACTGAGGACATTACGAGGAAAAAAATGCATTTTGTTTTGAGAGGAAAAATATGCTACATCCATAAATATTTTTTTAATATTACTAGCAGATAACAGAAAGAGGGAGACAAAGATTTCTAACTTCTCTATTCAGCTATATAATGAAAGAAATTTTTTCTGATCCATTGAATTTAGGACTGATGCTGTTAACACAAAGCTATTCTGCATATTTCTAAACATCTTCATGGACTCTAGAACTTCTGTAATAGAATTTTAAATAATAGCTGACTGAGGGAAAGAAAATGTCTCTAATCTATACAAAACAAATGAAGGCATGTCCTGGTTTTTGCAGGATAAATTAGATAAAACAAGAGAAAATTATCCATTGCTCTGAAAGACACATTTGAAGTATAAATGCCTTATTAGGTTCTTAATAAATTCTGCTGGGGTATTGACTAATAGCTGACCAACACACATCAGGTTTTGGGCTGGATAAAGCCTTCAATAGTAATGTCAAGTTGCATGAAACTTCTTCAACATGTTGTTTAAATAAACACTGGCAAATTGACAGTGTCACACTGGAACAGCTAAGAAAACATATCCAAGTGCAAGTGAAGGATGGTAGTAGCTGACAAAACCTGCTCAGGTTAACTGCTGAATTTGGGTCTGCTTACAAGGATAAAATGTTTGAATATTATGGGCAATAATTTTTAACTTTTTTGGTTTTATCTGAACTAGAATCTAGATAAATTTAAGAGAGATAGAGAAAGATTTTTTTACAATGCAATTCCATTTTAGTTTGCAGTGAAATTCAGTATCTGTTGAATTATCAGTGACTGGATGTTGGCACCAAAAAAAAGATGAAATAAATTATTCATAACAATTTGCATAGAAGTGTAAAATTTCACAGGAGGGATTAAATTGGAGTGACTCATGCAATCTATCTTGCTGTTTACAGAGGATTCAGTAACCTAGTGAGGGTGGAAAAATTTGCCATGAGACTCAGGCCTCAGGTCAGGTAAAGAGATGTTTTGAATGAGTTAATTGTAAAAGCTGTGTTTGAGTAATGTGTTGACTAAAAATAGGGTTGGAAGGTACTAACAGCTTCTGTGCAGTGGGTCATTGGCTAAATGCAGAATAACAGGCTTATTCACAGATGGTGGATGTGTTAGGTCAATAGAACTAAGTCTGTCCACAGAGAGTAACTCACAACACCACTCAAAGCAACAGGATCCTGATCAGAAGCTAGGACATTACACTCCTGGATATCCATATGCATTTGAGGCTGAAGGCAATGGTACAATCCTTCAGAAAATAAAAAAAGATTTCTAGAAGCAGCAAAAATTAGAGCTTCTCTGTCCCAGACTGACAAAGTATTTAGATGTGACATTTGAAAGCAAAGAAATTATCTGTTTAATATATGCAAGAAAACACCTTCATGTACATTCCTTGTAAACAAACAGAACTTCAGCAAAAGAAACCCAGTTGTTGACATTTGTCCCTCTGTCACAATTAATCTTGCAAGTGCCTAATCATGAACTAATAACTCTGATTATTGGGACAAAATATATTCAGAAGCAAAAGACTTAGATGATAATGGCATTTTATAGTTCCATAAGGGTCTCAAAGGTGTCTGACCACAATCGTTTGAGGTCCTTTCTGAGGCCATCTCATATATTTCTGTGATATCACAGATTTTTTAGAAGAATTTGAAAGGATGGTGAGATTTTGACTGGAAGATGGTTGTGAAAGAACTTTCTGAGACATACATCAAGCGGAAGAATAAAGTTGAAAGAGAATTCCTATGACTAGGAGGCTAAAGCAAGATGAAACTGCAAGTATTTGCAATTTGTCATGAAGCTTGAAGAGAATTCTCCCTTGAGCTGTGAAAATGTTTATAGTTAATGTTCAGACTAAGTAAGATGTGACAAAAAAAAAAAAATAAATTGATTTCTCTGTAAACATATGCCCGAGTTTTAAATAAGCATGATTAGTTGGATGGATATTTTGGGCAAGAAAAATGTTTTGGCCCAATTCTTTAAATGCTTGTGGGTAATTTTAAATTAGCTGAATGTCTGTGTTGTACCCTCAGTATTCAGTCGTTGTCTTGGGTGATTCGTGCTGGTTGCAATGATGTTGAACTGTCAGTTTTCTAAATAGCTGCAGAGTAGCAATCTCTGTGTAAGCAGGTCTATTTGGTACAGTGAGATTCAGATAAAACCTCCCAAGGCATAATTTTGCTACAAAGGGGAACAGTCAGAGGAAGACTTTGATGGATAACAAATTAAAGTAAGTGATTGACAAGACAGACCCAAATTCACATATTCAGCAGCACCAATTCTGAGAGGCCAACAGTCTGCTGGGATTTTTTACCAGGATGTTAACAGAAATAATTACCATTTTTTGTTATCAGACTACCTCAAAAACTCCTAAGTTGATTCTGTACTTCTGCTAACAAGAAAAATTACAAGGACATTTGCTTAGTCATATTTTCACTTCATTTCTGTTCCACCTGCAGTCTGCAGAATCACAGTCAAAGCTTCTGGGAAAAAGCTTCAGGGTTTAATAAGTGCAACATCTTGTAGACTAGTTCCCTTAGTGTCTCTTGACCTTTTCTTTCACAGAAGCATTTTATTATCTTTTAAAAATATCTGCATATCTTTGTGCAAAAAGTGAGACTTTCCTATGGATATAAATCTGATTTGCTGAAGAAGCTTGGTTTCTATGACATGGAAGGATTATTCATTTATATTGTCTTTTATTTTAAACCTTACCTTTCTGTGAATTATTTCAACAAGAAGCGTCTTTCTCAGTTTGATGGTTCAAGTTCTGATCTCATGAATCAGTATTTTCCTGTTACTTATTTAGTAAGACTGTACAGTTTTATGAACACACGATCCCTGTGTAACTGTACTTGTGTTTCCACACTATTTAAAAATAAGAAAGCAAGAACATGCTTCAAATACAGTACAAGCACTTCAATCTTATACATGAAGGGGAATAAGAAAAGAAGCACTGCAATGATGGGAGAACAGAATACAAATTAAAAAACATTAAGACATATTAGCTTCTGAATTCACTAAAGATCGTGACATTAAAAACAGATTCATTAAATATTTGCATTTGAAATGCACTTCCAGAGGTCATCCTCCACTATTCATGCCCTGGTCCATCAGCTCAAAGCAAATCTAATCAGAGAAAATTGCTCAGGGCCATGTCTTGTTAATTCTTGAGCATCTCCAGTGATGAAAAGTCCACAGCAGCTCTGGCCAACCTGTTTTGGACCAACCTTATGTTTAAAAAATAATAACATTGTATTGCTATGTTATAATGAATCACAATTTACCATGTTCAAACTTGTTTTCCTCTCTTCCTAGGGACAAAGATAATCTAGTCATTGGCGATGAGGATACAAACATGGAAACAATCATAATTAGGAAGGAAACAAAGGGGTTAATGATCTTAAGATTGTTATTTAATTAAGGTGAGTAGAAATTGATCTAATTGTTTGGAACACTAAGTCATGCTGAAGAAGGAGTTGTTGAGTTTCCAAGAGATTAGTAACAAAGGCTTTCAAAGATAATCGTTGGCAGTGAATTCTTAATGTTTTCATTAATAATCTGGGCACCAAAATAACACTTTGTTAATACAATTTCCTGACAACATAAATTTGGAAGATAAGAGCACATGAGACAGGTAGACACATGAATAGATAACCTTAAACTGAACAAAAAACAAACACATCAGATTTAACAATATAAGAAGCACATAATAAGTAAGGTTCACATATGCCTCTCCCAAGTCTGCACTTTTTAACACCTGTGGGTCTTGGGCTAAGGCTAGCCCACTCCCTTGGTTAGGGCTAGGAGAAAGACAAATTTTAGAAAGCTGACAAACCATGGTGATCAAAATAATGTCTAGGCCATTTTAGGAATAAGATTCAGTCCAAGACTAGGTCTTGTGCTAGATTTTGGGCTTGGTGTTCAAGAGACACAAGTGTTAGAGCCTCTCTCACAATCTGGTTTTAATATAAAGTACCATTGCATTGGGTTTGTGGGGAGGGTACAGGGGTGGCTTCTGTGAGAAGCAGAAGAGCAGCAGAGCCAATGCCAGCCAGCTCCAGGGTGGATCTGCCCCTGGCCAAGGCTAGGGTCATCAGTGATGATGGGATAACAGGCATAAGAAATGGAGAATTCTCAGTGGAGAGAGGACTGAAAGCAACCAGCTCTGCAGACACCAAGGCCAGTGAAGCAGAGGGAGGAGGTGCTCCAGGCACCAGAGCAGAGGCTCCCCTGCAGCCCATGGAGGACCATGGTGACACAGAAATCCACCTGCAGCCCATAGGGAGCACAATGCCAGAGCATGTGGATGCCCAAAGGAGCCTGTGACCTGTGGGAAGGCCAAGCTGGAGCAGGTCATGAAGAACTGCAGGCGTGGGAAGGACTCATGTTCATGGAGGACTGTCTCCTGTGTGAGAGACTCCATGCTGGAGCAGAAGTGTGTGAGGAGCCCTCCTGAGGGAGAAGGAGCTGCAGAGACAATGCATGATGAACAGACCACAATTCATAATGCCCACCCTCTATGCCTCTGCACCACTGTGGGGAGGAGATAGAGAATTTGGGAATCAGGTTGAGCTCAGGAGGAAGGGAAAGGTGGGGGAAAGGTGCTCTGAAATTTGGGGGTTTTCTCATTTTATCCTCTTTTGATATGATTGGCAATAAATTCAAATATTTTCCCCAAGTTGAGTCTGTTTTGCTTGTGATAGTAAATGGTGAGTGATCTTCCCTGTTGCTAAACCAAATCACAAGATTTCATTATTTTTTTTTCTCCCCTGTGCAGCTGAGGAGGGGAGTGATAGAGCAGCTCTGGTGGACACCAGGTGTCCCACCTATGATAGTGAAGCCACCTGCCTGAATAAGGCTGCAGCAGAAACAAGATGGGCAGAAAAAGCCTCTAATAGCATTCAGGTTAAATGGATTATTGAGTGCACAGTGGGGAAATGGAACTAATTAAGAGGTTGCATAGTATGCTCCTAACATTTACAATCTTATAAGGGACCCTCTATAATTATTTTCTTCCAGCATTGCAAACAGAGAAAATGAGGTTTGGGAAGAAAGAAAGATTTTTGAAGAGCACATCACCAGTGTGCAGAAGGGATAATTTTGGTGGTGATCATGGCACATCTGGCTCATTTGTACACTTCTGGTGTCTGGGAGTCTTGAACACACTATTCTGCTTTGACTCCCCTGGGCTCCCACATACTGTCTTACAGTAGAAGTGCACCCAAACATGAAATAGTCACCTAATTAATTAGGTTAATTAATAACTTAATTAACTGTCCTGTTAGTAATGTGCTAAATAGTGAAGAGCAATTGAGGCTTCATCGATATTAAAAGGTACAGAATAATATTATTGTTCTACATATAAAGGGTCACAACCTTCTTACTATTAAAAATTGAGATTAATACAAATAAATCATGTCATCTGGCTCACGAGATTGGAGAGAAACAAAACTTGTCCCTCTCCTGAAGGATCTCCTTAATCACTTACAGATAGGCTGTGTACCTGCATCTGTTAGCAGATGAGAGACCCTTACTCCCTCAGTTTTCCTGGCAAGGGTAGATATAATGGAGAAAGAAAGGGTGCTACAGGGCCTCAGCACTGCTCAGTCTTAGAGGATAAGGAGATGGTTCTTGGATATTACTTATTTGTCTCCTCACTTAACATTTCAACCACACCCCTACATGTACATAGGAAATTCATTTTATAGGCAATTCACCTGGCTGTGAATTTGTGCTAATATGAAAATTTAGCCCCAGGTAGTTATGAATATGTTGGGAAAGTCAACACTGCTAGCAAGTTCTCAAAGTTATGTGTACCTCTAGAAAGATTCTCACTAGAACTTCATGGGCACATTCACAAGAATAAGTGAACCTCCAATTTTAATTACTCGTCCCAAAGAATTGGGATACAGGAGATTTTCAGGTAAGAATTATAATTCAGGACACATTATAATTTTATTTTCTTTTTGGAAATAACTGGAGGACTGAATGTGAAATTACAATAAATTGCTTTAGGTTACCATCAGGACTGGACATATGCTTAAATACGTCAGATTTGGCAATTGCAGAAAGCAAAAGCAGTAGTGTGAATTACAGGCATCATTATGGGTGTTGCCTACAGTGAAATTGGACTGTTCATTAAACTATAGTTTTTAGCTAGTTAGACCTTTAAATATGTATGTAAGTATTATAAAAATTAAAGCAATTACCATGATAATTAAATGAGTCATCTATGATTACACCTGAGTTTAGTGTCATGCTTAAGGCAAAAGGTGCATTTTGGGCTTTAAAAGGTTAATTGGCCTTTAGGAAAAAAGTATTAGATTGACATGCTAACAAGAACTAGATGGTATCTTGTTCCTAAGTAATAAAGTAGGATAATAGCAACCTTCCCTATGTGTCTATATGACTTGCTTGGACTTCTGTGAAGAAATTTTACTTGTAGACCTCAAAATTAATTGATTTTAAGACTTTCTGTATTAAGCAAGACAATTGTTCATATTTTTTTCCCCTCAAATTTTCAAGAATTTAAACGCTTTATTAATACTGTTATTAAGAAGAGTGTTAACTTTGTTAGTGGACACTCCTGTAGACATCATCCATTACTGGCATGTGAACCTGTGGTAATTAATGTCTTAAGTCAGCAGTAATACCAAGTGAATAAAGCACTGATCTTTCAGGAAACATCTGATACTACCCAGTACTTGGGAGTGACATAGCACTCCTGCTTTATACAGGATGTACAGGATCAGGCTGCCTATATTTACAAGGCTTGAACAGGCTGCAGGAGCCTGAAACAGTCATAACAGGACTTGCAAAGCAATTGTCAGATTAACATTGTACTTATCTGCCAAAGGTAACAGAGATGTTTCCTTTCATTTCTCCTCCTTCTGATGGTCCATGACTGCTGCAAATGGATGCACCATGCTGGTGCAAAAGTCACCTAAGTGTTCCATACACACCACCTATGACATTCCCATATGTTACTTCCAGATCCTTATTTCTTTTCATCTCTAGCTCCCTATGCAGGCAGAGCTAATGCTGGGGCATCCACATGGCTAAAATGACTGTCTTACAGCTACAGGTATCTTTACCCTTGGAACTTTTCTTTCCTTTTTCTGTTTATCTTCTTATATTTTCTTTTACTCTTTGTTACTTCACCCTACAAATCACATTGAAAAAAGTCTTTGATCTCAGTCCAGAATGCAGATGCAAGAGCTAAAAGAATCCTGATTTTTGTCAGAGAGCTCTGTAAGCCTGTAAGCAAGTAAAAGAAATTAATAAAACAAATTTACATGAGGGACTCCCTTTAAGCTCACAGGCCCGGGAGTAGGAAGATGACAAACTCCATTAGTTTGCTATTGGATGCTCACTCCAATAAAAATGAAAACCTATTTGAGATGCTCTTTGATATCTCACATTGCCACTAGCCAGTGACCCAGAAAGGCATGGACCTTTCAAAGATTTTCAGCAGCTGTGTTTTACTCTGTCTATTAAGCACATCTCCTCTGTTCCAGAGACAAGTATGTTACTGGTAATTTCAGGTAAAAATCTGTGTTAGCTTTTTCCTCATGCACTTATTTGTTTCTCTAATGGCAGAGAAATGCTGTGCTTCTGTGAGGAGATCAGAATTTCCCTAAGAACTCCCTTAGGATAGGACCTGCCATACTTCTCAGGGGCATCTGAATGAGTCTGCTCCAAAATGCATTCTTTTTCCCTGCAGAGTGAGGTGGGGACAGAGTTAGTGTTTGTAGGATTAAGAATCTTCAGAAATATGGATATGCTTCCCAACCCTGGGAAAGGCTATGTTAATTTGTATGGTCTAAAGATCCAAATGAGAGCATTCGTACTCAGATGACCCCTGGAAAACTTGTAACCTAGATGAAAAACATCTGCCAAGGGAAACTGAAGATTGCTCCCACATGTCCCTGTTTTACTTGGGGAATTCTGTTAGACAATGTCCTGCTTTTTTTATATCCCAGCTGGAGATGAAACACCATGCAGCCATCCAGTGGGATTGGGGAGAATATTGGAGGATGAGGGGTACATTTGGAGTGATGCAGTAACAAAGAGACAGGATGCCCCTTACTGTTAGCAACCCTGGATGTCTCACAAACAAATCACCTTTTTAGTAACCTCTTTCCCTTCTACACTTTTTCTGTTTTGTAATTTAAGCAGCTTTTCAGGAAAGACTTCAGATTCACAAAGGCAGGTCACTCAAGAGGATGTCTTCTAAGTTTACTCCCCAGTTTACTCTGAGCCAAATTTCCTGTGTACACCAGTGTTGTACTATGTTTCCCCTGGACTCAAAAAAAAACCCTCCAAAAAAACCCAAAAAAACCCCACAAAAAACCAACCAAAAAAACCCTGAGAAAGCATCATCATAGAGGGAGAACACTAGACAGAGATGGCTAACAAAAAACCCATTGGCAGATACCCTGGTATCCACAGAACTTTCTGGACTAAGAAAATGATAGACAGAAACATTCACATTAGGTGATTTTAGGATCAGAAATGTTAGACAAATGGTAAACAACACAAGCATGGGTAATTTAGCATGCACAGCATCAGCCAGAACCTCTGGGGAACAATAAAGTGAAACATGAATTTCTTCTCTGCTCTCAAGATGTTCTTCAAATAGGCATGCACAGGATTATGACTATTTTTCCCTGCAGTCTTCAGACTGTTTGTCTTATCTCTCTTAGGATCCCCGATTCTATAGAATCAATGATCTGAAACTGACTATGTAGGAGCCAAGAAAAATGTATGACATGTAACAGTGGGAGGTCCAAAGATCCTCTTCTGCACCTTGATACAAGCCTGTATCATGATACAAACATCAGCTATCACTGAGCCCGTTTGGAAGTTGCTCACATATTCTGTTTCCTTGCTTAACTTTCCTTTTGTTTCCTTTTTACCACCTCTTGAGGTTATATAACCAGTTCATAGATTTCCTGCCTCTCTTTCTACCGCTTTCTTTCCCCCCATGGATTTCTGGTTTCAGAAACCAACATGCTGTGCAGTGCAGGCTAAAGACCCTCTGTTATCCCCCCATCTGATTCTGCTGCCTTGACAGTCACAGAAACATTACTTTCACAGCTCAAAAAGGCTGGACTAAAGCCAGCTAAATATAGTTTTAATGGGATCGCATTCCCTGGTGACTGAGAAGGCTTAACTGCCACATGGCCTCTTTGGGCTGCTTTTCCAGTAGCACCACAAAAGTGAATTGCCCTTCCACAATCTCTAAAAGGGGAGATCAAGAAGTAATATTAAGAGAGAGAATATGAAAGTACAAAGTGTCAAACAGTTTTATAGGTTAGCACAGGAATCATTAATCATGAAGACTAGGTCCTACTGAAAGAATGGCAGCAAATAAAAGACAGAAAACATGAAGTTCCCTGTCCTATAGCACATTTCCCTTCTAATGTGGAAGGTTATTTGCCTGTATTTCAAAACTCCTAAGAAGAAAACCTTTACTATAACAGAAATGATCCAGCAGTTTTCAGAGAGCAACCTTTCACCACTTCCACAGGAATACTGGAAAAAATAATCCTAGCAAGGACCAGGGGTGCCCTGATGAAAGTAGCTATTGACTTTTCATCAGATCCTTGAACTGATAATTAAACCAAGTGAGATGAAGAACAAAGTAAGTGGTATTAAAATGTAATCAGTGATAAATGCAAATGTCAATAATCTAATTAGTGCTATTCTTCCTTGAGAGGCAGCAAATAATAAAACCACAGAGGATTACAGTCTAAGACTACACTTCAGGATTTTCTGCTGTGTAGCAGAAACTCTATTGCAAAACCAGTTATACATTCACACCTGTCCTTCCATCACCACGGCTATTTCTTCATGGGAGATGTAGTTTTACTCTACCAATCCAGAGCTTGTGAAGTACTGAGGCTGCTGGACAAACAGACCCACAAGACCTTCATGACTCAACGCTGATGTTACAGATTTACCCTAAGACTTCACAGACACAGTCTGAGCAGTTGAGTACCTTGGTTTTCCTTCTTTGTTGTTTAGAGCCAGTGTCCATACATCAGAGCTCTTTCTAGCTGATACCCCTGAGGGAAACACAGGCACCGCCTCAAGAAAGATGTTTTCCTTTGTTGACAGACACACCAACACACCACCATACCTCAGTGAGGTTACCTTTGCCAATGAAAGCACTCCTCCATCAGCCTGTTTCCACCTACACAAGCAATTTTGCTGGCATAAGGATGTGAAACAGAAGACATGATTTGTTCACATGCCTATGATGACAGTATTTAGCACTACTTAGATCTCTCAGCTTAAACTGAGGACCTTAGGCCAAAAATCATACAAGTTCTAGCCAGGATAGCAAGTGTTGGCTAAGCCAGCATCCCCCCTAGGCAATTTGGTTTCACCACTAAATGCCACTCGCAGACCTGTCAAATGAAGAAGAGTGGGCATTATCAGAATTTTCTTTAGCTCTTTTAGGAAAACTACGTGAGCTGAGTTAGGAAAACCCCTACGTGCTGCTGCTCCTCATGGCATCTCCACGAGAGGGCTCTGCTGGCATGCCTACATGGGCCCGGCGTCCTGGGACGGGGCAGCTCCCGCAGCTCCGCAGAGCCCCGGCACCGCCGGCCCTCTCTAGGACAGTCCCCAGTAAACCGCCAGATTGGCTGAAAAAAATTAAACACACTCAACTCAAATCTGGGAATAACAAAAACAAAAAGAAAGGGAAAAAGAAAGGGAAGAGAAAAAGTGAGAGAGATGATGGGAGGGAAAGAAAGAAAAGAAAAGAAAGAAAAGAAAGGAAAGAAAGAAAAGAAAGGAAAGAAAGGAAAGGAAGGAAAGAAAGAAAAGAAAGAAAAGAAGAAAAAAGAAAAAAAAAGAATGAAAAAAGAAAAAAGGAAAAAAAAAGAATGAAAAAAAGAAAAAAAAATAAAAAAAATAAAAAAAGGAAAGGAATCAAAATCAAATGACCACCATATTTTCAGCCAAAAATACTGGTCTTGACTCAATAATAGCATGCCATGGGGCCTCTTTACAAAATAAGGGCCAAAGTTTGCAGTGAGAAGTTGAACCCTGCCACAAAAGAAACCCTGCCAGCAAATGAAAAAAAAAAAAAAACCAAACAAAAAAAAAACCCCACCCAAAACACATGTCACAAACTTTATTCTCCAAAGACTTTAGTTTCTCGTATGCCTGAGAGCGTTGTTAGGGTCTTCGGTCCATGGCTGCTTGTTTCCTGCAGCAGTGAACCCAGGTGAACAATGTACATCTGTCTCCTCTGGGCAATGAGGTGTTTGCTCCATTCACAGGAGGAGCTAAACAGTGAGATCACTTTGTTTCTTGTTTGCCCCTGTACAACTGGCTTCATACTCCTTCTTAAGTGAAAAGTTCAGTCTGTGTAACTGAGCATAGGTGAAACGAAGACTGAGGCAAGGGCTTTCATCACTGCACTCAGCATCACATCCTTCTGCTCTGAATGATGAGATTTCTGAAACAGAAGGCGATATGCACAGCATCAGGAAAGCAAAACTAGGTCACTCTCATGTCTAGAAATATATCGTACGTTTAGCCATAGCAAGGGATTTGCTTTATATATTGAATAGTTGTAGAATATTATTAATTTTCTAAAAATATAACTAATTCCTATTTTTCTCTCTAATAATTACAGAGATTTTTCAGGCCTAAGGCTGACTATGTGTGAGGTTTTTATCTATTTTTGTATATATATATATATATATATATATATATATATATATATATAAAATATTACTGTAATCTGCAGACTGAGCTTTCAACAGCTTCAGCAGCCTGAAATAACTGCAAACCTAATAACAAAATAACTGTAAGACAAATATAACCTTTTGTCAATGTGTTTTATGAATTTGAGATCTGTAGAATTTTATTTAAATCTCAAAAACATCACTCAGGTGAAGAAAACTGTGACATTCCTGCAGGGATTAGAAGCAGTAATGAATGTGAATGACTCAACTCTGGTCGAGCTAACTACAGTCATCTGAGTTCATAGCCTGAGCTGTCATGTGAGCCCAGAGCCCACACACCTGCTCACACCCTGACTCACATCTGGAATGAGACAACTGACTTTCCAGGCAAGAAATCTCATGCCCAGGCTAGATCTACCTCACACACTGGTTTTGCCCTGGTAGGCAGAATGGGTAGATCCATCTTGAACCCTAGCCCAGCTGACAGAGTCAGAATGAAAGTAACCACCAAATGTCTTTTATGTTTTAAGTACAGAGGGGAACAAATCTGTCTATGTGCCAGTCTGTGTTGTCCTGGTGCAATGACACTGCTATGCTCTGGTATGAATTTGAAGACACAACCAGAAATTTTAGCTGGTTCAAAACGCAGAAGGCAGCTGCCTGCTGCCTCCTCAGCACACCTCCAAAGATGTGCAGTGTGGTGCACCATGCAGGGCTCCCTGGCTCCCCGGTCATCACTAATCTGTGGTTTGCTGTAGTTCACAGGTCACACATGCTTTTGTCTTCAGCAGATTTAGAGTATTTTGCTACTTGTGCTGAGGGTAAAGATGAAGTTCATTTTGGCATCAGTGGTAGAATGCTAGTTCTGAAAGAAGAACTGCTACTTGAACTCAAACAGTGGTGCAAAAGTCTCTCATAAAATTGGATCAAAAATCTAAAACTCCTTTAGGCCATACACCCCACCCCCCTCCCTCTTCCCTCTTGCATATGCCATTTTGGGCTCCATCACAACTACTGAGTTCAGCTGAGAGCCCTGACTGAACCCTACCTCAGCTGAAATGCCTGAATCCTGATGGCATAGTGGGCTCAAGGAAGGGCATTTAAGTATCACTTGGTAAGTAGCCTGCAGCTCTTAATTTCCAGACCACGTTGAAACACCTTCCAGTTCATTTGGATTCTGATGAAGGCTGATGATGAAGAGTAGAGTTTTGGACAAAAAGAATCTGATAAAAATCTGATGTTTGGCTTTTTGAATTTTATGTTGTTTCATTCTGATTTTGATTGATTTTGTCCCAAATGATAAGAAGCATAATTTAATGAACTGGAAAATAAAATTGTTGATTTTCATTGTGACTGTTTGGAGATTGGAGTACCTACTCATTCTTGAGTCTGTGACATTTTTAAAGGTTGCACGGGATTTTCATCACATCCCTTCCGCTACAGTCCTATCAAATCAGACACCTGACCTCTCCCCTCCTGGCAATTGATAGGAGGAGAACAGTCATTAGAATTAGTCATTAGGAGAACAGCTAGTAAAAATAAAAGAGATAAGCAAAAGAAAGAAGAAATGTCAGTATCCATGGCAGACAAGCACACTATATGCTCTTCTAAGTAAGCATTCTCTATATCCAGGAGCAGAACCAATGCTGACTCAAAAAAGAAGCTCCTTGCTGCTACAAGGATGGCCTGTGACAAACACCAAACTGTGGCTTACCTGCCCCTTATTTTATCCTTGAAATACTAGGCAGGAATTGCTACAGTTTCCCAGAAGCACAATACATACCTATTCCCTTTTTGCTTCAAAATGCAATCTGAAGCCCATTTTTTCAGTATTTCAAATTTGAAACAGCTTTCTACAACCAGATTCACTAGAGCTGTGTCCTTTGCTTTGAAAATACTATCATGTGGGGATTTGCCTGCTCTCTGAAATTCCTAGGATAATTCTACTATGGGTGTTGCTATAAAATTCAGTGTTGATTATTGTGTTCCATTGTCTTAATGACTTGCTTTTCACATTCTTCTGCACCTAATTAGATTCAGATCAAATGAAGTCATAAGTGCCTGGGGATAAAGAAAAACTCTTAAAGGGCAATTGGCTCAGTGAATGCAAACCTCTAAGGGGAGTTAGAAGCAGATGCAGTGATTAATTGGTTATTTCAACTTCTTATGATGAACTGTGCTGACAGGACAGGTATTTTCATGCTATCTGACTTGATTGCAAAAGCTGTTTGTGTAAGAAAAGAGCAGCATCGAAGAGATAATCATTTAATGTGCACATGGGGACTGTATCATCAAAATAAGTATGGAAGTCGTGAATATGTAATAATTAGTGTGGAGAGGCTAAGAGCATATTTCTAAGACCTAGGATATGCTGAATAATTGCTCCAGAAGGGGTGATGTTAGTAATGTTATGACAAGTAATAAATATTTAGCTGAAATATACTGATATCAGTAATTCAGAAGTAACTCAGAAAATACAAATTCTTCTGAAGTCTTATGAAGGAAACGAGCAAAGAGCCAGCACAGCAATGGCTGGGAGCAAATGCAAGATTCATCACTGAGAATCCATGCCCTAGCACTGGTACCTGTTGCCTCAAATCCTTCATGGGAATGAGAGGTTTAGGATAATCTAATATTTCTGCTCTGATTAGCCAGTGTTGAAAAGAAACTTCATACCCTACAGGTTCCAATCAGTCTAGCAATGCAAACTCTCAGCTTCTGTTTAATTTACTAATTTGGGAGGAAAACACCTTCAGCAAGAGAAGGGATTTCAGAACTTTAGCTAAGGGAGTTAGAGGTGTTTAGCCTGGAAAAAAGGAGGCTCAGGGGTGACCTTATCACTCTCTAAAACTCCCTGAAAGGTGGCTTTAGCCAGTAGACATTGGCCCCTTCTCTCAGGCAACCAACCAGTACGACAGAACATAGTATCAAGCTATGACAGGGGAGGTTTTGGAAGAATTTCTTCACAGAAAGAACGATTAAACACTAGAATGGTCGGCCTAGGGAGGTGGTGGAATCACTGTCCCTGGAGGTGTTTAAGTGAAGATTGGATGTGGCACTGAGTGCCATGGTCTAATTGACATCTTGGTGTTGGTTTACAGGGTTGGATTTGATGATCTCAGAAGTCTTTTCCAAACTAATTGCTTCTGTGATTTGTTAACTTGGTCCCTTGCAGGTTGTAACTGTACATCATTTTCTGTGGTATAACTTTGACCTTCCTGTATGTTATTAGGTCATGTCATTAAAGTACAGATTGTTTGGAGCTAAGCACCCAACAATCACCTTTGGAGTCTCTCTGGGCTCTGGTATTGGAAATACATGCATGTGAGACTGTCTTACAAATGACCTTTCCCCATCATCCCCCTTTTGGCCTCATATTTTTTACAGTCTGACTTATATCCTGGCATGGATTCCTTAACTGCTCCTTTTTTTCCCCACTGCTCTCACTTTATTATCATTTTGTTTTGTCATCCCTTCTCCCTGCTGTATGTACTCTGTGCAGACATGTGCCCTCCCATCCTACATCGGGGTTTGTCTATTTTTATCTCATTTTTTTTTTCTTTTTAATAGAACACACACACACACACACACACAGGTATGCACAATGCTCTAACTAGTAAGATGTCTGAAGCAAAAGAAAAAGAAACACATTGACACATTATGTTTTGGTCTTACTTCCCTTTGTTCTTCCCATTCTTTTGATTTTTGGCTTGATCTCTCATGAATAATCTGGCTATATAAATACTTTGCAGTAGGAACTCTATCTTTTATCAGTACCTAACACACTTCTGGATGCTATATAAAAGCTGCAGTATGTGGTTAAGGTATTTGCCTTAAGAACTCAGTAATACAGGTACTTAGCATTCAGACTTGATTATCTTTCATTAGGCAATTGGCTCTGAAATAGCATAGCAACATAAGGAGCTAGTCAACTTGTATTAGTCGAGGGACTCCCCTTGGTCCACTTATATCTTTTTTGCATGTTTACATGGAAAAAAATCAAGGCACCTTAACTGTGGCTCTACAGCTTCTGTTTAGGAAAACAATACTCCTACACTCAAGGTTATACACTTAATATAGAGAGGAAGAAGAACAAAGGATTGTAAAATGAAAATACTGCTCAAATTACATTCTATAACATGGTTCAGTGCTTTGAATTTTCCTGTTTTAAGATAAGATTTTGCTGTTATGCATGCCCAGTGAAAAGTTACAGGAGTGTCCCAGTCACCGGATTCCTTCCCAGACATTCCCGTTAAATTCACAGTGTTTGTGTTCCCTTTTACCATACCACATGCTCAGCGTGGGAGACAACAGCCTTGTCCACAACTCAGTGGTTAGCAAACTTGTCCAGGATGTTTGTTATGTGGGTCTGAGCCTGTGGCAGGCCTGAAAGACAAGTTCTTCACCATGCTTGAAAGGGTGCTGCTACTGCTGGAGTATTTTCAAGGCATGAATTGAGGCATGAAGGAGGCATTAAAAAATAGAACTAATAAAATTACAGTTTCTAATATATACGAAAGAGAGGGAGAACTTAAAACATAAATTTCTCTCTGGCTTTCATATCCACCTAGTTCACATCACCTAAATCTTGATTTCTGGATTGCTAGTCATCCATTCATTGAACATAAAATTCAGTTGTGACTAAACACTGCCAAAAGAACCAGGTACCTAAGTATCAGCATGGCAAAATCAGAATCCTTAAATTTTGTAAGTGTAACAATCAGACAGGGAATTAGAAAAAGTGGAGGGATGTCTTTGATTAGTTGTCAGCTAATAATGGCTTATTTCAATTTTGTTTTAATTAAAACCATCGAGGTGTTGGAAGAAACAAAATCTTTTTATTTTGTTTCATGTTTTGAATGTGTACGTTTTAAGAATGCTCAGTCAAAAGTAACTTTAATGCACAACCTTTACAACATTATGAATAGTGCTACCTTATTAAAAGTGAGCCATTCTGAAAAAAACCCTCAGTATTGCACTCCTGCTCCTGGCAATGTTTTTACATTTTATTCTTCTGTTGTGATGAGCATAGACCTTGAGGTTATCATTTTGCTTCACTCTAGTCTTACATTTCACATTGCAGACAGGATCAAGTTTTAGCAAGCACTGAAGGGAATGTGGCTAAACTCCCTTTTACTATTTTTTTAATACAGTAGAAACATGTGAATGAACCTACAGCTTTGCCATTTTTTTCTGGTCCGAGACAACACAGCAAAGCTAGGAAAAATAATCATCTCCTCCTCAGATTTGAGGGTTTTGGATCCAAAATTAGGTCATAAAACTTTTCTATTAGGTTGATGCTCCAAGAGCAGTTCAGGACAGCACAGGTCAGACATGATACCAAATACCTTGGTATTTTATATCACCTCTCTCACGGTGTTGCAGTGGACTGAATACACAGGTCAGGGAATCCACCTGATTAGAACCAAAGTGGGTAAAACCAATCCAGATAATCAATCAAAACCCCATCTTCCTATGTTATGTCTCCCACTCACCCGTCCTTCCACAGCCACCACCACAGCCCTACCACGTAACCCTCCCCCACCCCAAGCAAACAGTGTACACAAAATCCTGGTTAGGTTTAATCCCATTCAGCCTGTGATCACATAGGAGAGGTTTCAACTGAGGCTCCTAAATACACTTGTCTCCAGTGTTAAAATTTTAAGGTGAACCCCTCACAGAGTGTCTGACCCTCCACTACAATTAAGAGACATATAGGCAGGAATTCAGGGATATCAGCTGATACCCCAGATGTCCTGGTTTATCTGAGGTACCTCTACAGAGCTGGCATGTCTCTTGCAAGATCTAAGAGAGAACTATGCCTTTCCAGATGCGTAGCTGGGCAGCAGATGAGTTAGTGTAGGGATATGCACAACACAATGTATTTATGATTAGCCAACTGAATGTAAGACATTTAAAAATCCACCTGCATTACTCTCAAACTGAATACGTACCCTAACCTGTGTAAACCTAAAGCAGAAAATTACTCACAAACATGCCAACAAACACCAGGGATAAGGGCAGTGCAGGATGTAGGTATTGCTCAAACACAGCAGGAGTGAAAAACTCCTTTCTTACAGCAAAAAAATGCTTACTTTTGAATGGAAATATCTTTTTGTACTAGAACTTGGTTTTTATAATTACCATGTTATTAGTAAAAGCAACAGCCATAATTTTTTACCTTTGGAACAGAGGAAGCCATTAGCTCCCCTTTAGTCCTACAAAGACCTCTCAGGAAAGAGGTCCAGCTCAAGATGCATTTTCTCGTGATCTGTAGTCCCTATCTTAAAGCATATTCAATTATCCTGGAATATTTCTATAATTAATTTGCATTCCTTTGTCCACAGACAAAGAGGCTCTGACTCAAGGTGCTTCTGGACTCAGCCTGGGGTGAGGACAGCCCTGAAGGTTTATGATCCACTGGGACCATGCTGTCTGGTAGTGGAGTGAACTGTGATGAACAGGACCGTAAGCTGAGGTGAAATGCCCTCCAAAATAAAGCACTAAATTAGCCTAAGTTGAAATATGTGTGATGAAAAAGAAGAAAACTGTTATTTCAAGAATAAAATCAGTTGCTGCAACCAAATAAGTGAATAACATGAACTGAGCAAGAATGAGAAACCTAATTCCCCCAAAACTCATGAGTTTAACCTCAATGCATTTTTCTGTTGATTTGTTTTGATTTCCTCACTTATTATTCCATAAAACATGTGGAAAATACCTTTGATATGAATATTTCACTTCTAATGAAAACAAGTGTTCATACATCTTCCTGCTTATGTGGGATTACTGTGAGCATCTCTACTGTGAGGAAAGTGAAAAAAAAATGTTCATTCTCTATTCCCATCTGGGCCTTTCTTGGAGTTTACTGCCTTTCCCTCATACCATTCCCCTGAATAGACATTAAAAAAAGGCAAACTGAAAAAAAAAAAAAAAAGAAAAATAAAACAGCCAAAGGACATTTAGGGAACACAAAACTCTCCTTCCTTCTAAAATATTAAATTTACCAGTAAACCTCATTGCTCAATTTTTACATATATGAATACAGACATAAAGCAGCATGCGACAGAAGAGAAACATAAAGAGAGATCATCATTACTTAGAGAGATTGATTCAGAAATTGAAAACAGACAGCCCATCTCATCTAGCATGGGAAGAACTTCCTGGGAAAAGTTTTTCAGCTCAGAAAGTCTATAACTCAACTAAAATTAAACCTAGAAGCAAGGACTTGCCTGCAGGGACACCTCCAGGGTAGAACAAAAATTGGATGTAACCCTTTTTTTAAAATCCTATTTGTGAACCATTCATTTTGTATTTTTTCTGTGTAGAAAATTAGATTTACTTGTATAATAAACACTGTGTTTTATATTTGAAAGTCCCTTTGGTCTTCTTTGGAAAAATTCAAGTAAAGATTTCGCCTGTATTTTTCTGTATCTACAGAAATTTGGTGAACTTGGAAAATCTTACATGAAGGAAATGCTCTAGGTTTATTTTAAAACAGAAAAAGATAACTTGAAAAGATGAGCCTTAATGCTATGGAAGAGCTTGAAGCCTAAGCATTAATAGTCCAATAAGAGATTACAGAATTAAAGCATGTTTTAAAGCCAATGTTCAATTTATTTTCTTTGGAGCCTTTTATTTTCATGCTTAGAAGTGGACTTAGTTCATGATTTCTTATGTTAGTTTGACAGCACCCAGTGATTATGTTAAACTTGGCATAAAAAGGACCATTTTAAAAATAAATCAAATACTTAGTGCATACATGAAGACAGAATAGGATTTAAAGAAATCATAATGAATGCTGCCAATCAGTTAGAAAACTCTTAAAAGGCCCTTATTCTTCAGATATTTTCTTTGCTTAGTTTGATTAGTAATGTTGAAAGTAACAGGACCTTTTGTGTGCATCAGTGTCTGAAAGACATGTGACTAAATTGGCAGGAGCTACCATATACCTATTCTAAGTTTAATGGGCTGAAAATCTCAAATTCTTCTTTGAATCCTTGACATCTTCAAAATATTATTCTCTCTTCAGGTAGGTCAAGTCTCTGCTAATTCAATTGCTATGGTTGGTTGTCTTTGCCAAATGGAAAACAGAAATTTTTCTTAATCTGCAGCTTTTAAAACGTATTTCCCATGATTATCTGATTCCCTCCTGCAGTATCTGCTTTGTAATTTGTGAAGGATTTATAGCTTCTTTAGAGTGATCTGCAATAGCAATCCATTAAAATATTTTTGATTCATCTCCATGAGTATCTGATTTGATAGTAAGGATATAGATTCTTGCAAGAAAATGTGTCTGACCATAATCGATTCTGTATTATTTTTTATTATATTATTTTATCTCTTATGGATAATTAATACCTGCAGAAGTTGCATGTCTTCCTCTAGGGACACTTTTTGAAAACCAATACATTGAAGTATCACAAAAAGGAAAATTAAGCAAATTATTCTAGATTTCTAACTATTAATAATTCAGTAGTTTGCAAAGACACTATGATAAACTGGTTCTATTCCCAGACAGAAATAAAAGCAATACATGTTGGGGAATTAACAAAATTCCTGAGAGAAAGGGCTCTGCCTGACAATATCCAGCTACTTTACACCATCATTTACCTACATTTGGAGAAGCTTAACTTCATTGTATGATTCATTATTTAGCATGAAGTCTCTTAAACACTCTATTAACTGCACCTGGAAGAGGAATATTTATTTCCTACTCGAAGCTTTACTGCCTGGTAGTTTGTTCATTCAAATGGGCAGCATTTAAGTCCTGACAGCAGCTTGGGAAGTTAGTTGTGCTCAAAGATCAGAGCTGTCTTCTTCTGACCTGCTGCTGCTCTTTTTCCTTTCACTGCCAATCTTTATCAAGATGACGGAATCACTGAATCATCAAGGTTGGAAGAGACCTTCAAGATCATCCAGGCTAACCATCAAGCTGGCAATACCATAATGACCCCTAAACCATTCCCCCAAGTGCCACATCAGACACCTCTTGAACACTTGCCAAGATGGTGACTCCACCACGTCTCTGGGCAATTTACTCCAACACCTAACTACTTTTTCAGTGAAAAGTTATTTTCTAATATCTAATCTGAAACTTCCCTAGTCCAATTTAAGGCCATTTGTCTCAACTTTAAGAGGATTATTGATGGGTGGATACAAAAGCAAGGCTGAAAATAAGGTTAGGCATGTTCCTGTAGATCACAGACCGTGATCATGAGGTCAGATCCAGACTTTCTTTTGCTCCCAGAAGCATAGTGCTCAGCTTTGACCAAGGGAAATGGGGTGCCCTAATTTTCATGGAATGCTGTGAATTCAGGTGTTCTTAGAGGATCCATATATTTTAGACTGGGGGAGCACAGATGCATCACCTAACTCATCCTGTCTTCTGAGCAGTTTTGTTAATCACTAGGCTATTACACTAAAGACAGCTATCAGTGCTCTCACAAAGCTCTGCTGAAGTTACCAATCTCAAAAGAACGGGGGTAGACTGCAACATGAGTGACAGATAATACCAGCAATCTGAATCATCCCTTAAAGTTGCCTACAGATTCAGAGGGAATCACTCTAATAAAGCATGCAGCATTCAACCAGCATGGAATTGATGTAACTTTTTAAAGAACCTGGAGGAGGCAAGTTCCCATTTGGCCATGGAATAACAGAATTGACTAAGAAAGAACTGAAATGCCTATTTTGCAATACATATCATGATCAAACTATTCTGTGATTGTGAGCAGTGACTTAACCCAAACAAGAGATAGTAAAATTTTGCTGAGGTGATACTTTTCTGCATTATATTATGTGCAAGGTGCACCAAAAAAAAAAAAAAAGACACAGTGAAGAATCATTTTTGGATACCTATTGTTCTTTAAGCATCATTTTTTATCTTGATTTTCTACATCTTCTTGCCTTCCTTTTAATTAAGACAGAGAAGAAGAAAGCATCACAACTGTTGTGTTTTGGCTTAACTCCATGGCTGGTTGTAATTTAGAAGTTCTCTGCTGTTTGCCCTGCAAATGATGAGTATCACTCTGATTAACATGCCACTAATCTCATAGAAATGGAATTGAATACAGTGTGAGAAGCTCAGGTGACTATTTGGACAACACAGCCTATAACTGGATTTCATTAGTACTGCACTAATGCACTGAGTTCAGTGCATTAGCAGAAAGAAAATCATACAGGAAATGGGATGGAAGCTGTCATCAGGATACCTGTATGTTTTCACTCTGGTGTGACAGAACACAAGAGTTGATGCCTCGGTTTCTGAAGCTGATGTGCAAGAATAAAACAACGAATAAATTCAAATTTTTTTTTCTAATTCATTATGAAAGTATATTAATCTTTTTTTGAATTCTGCAAAAGCTATGCATCTTCCCCTGACTCAGTGCAGGATCAGTGAACAAAATGGAACTTGATCCATGTTATTTGAAAAATTACATTTTTACATAGAAGCTAGAATGCCATAAAATGTGTGACTAGTGATGATTGTCATGACAAATGAAATTATTTCCTTTTCTCTTAAAAGGTAAGAAATGAAAGCAGGAAAGAATGAAAGTAAGAAATAATTTTACAAGCAGGATTTTTCAAACAGACACAGGGTCTAGACTATTGCATGGTCTCATCTGAGTGGTCCCTTTAACAGAAAAATTATGGAAAAATGCAAGAGGAGCTTACTTACTGCTGGATCCTTGTCATAGTTTGGGTTTTTTTTTCCTCTTTTTAATGCTCTTTGCTCATGCAAAGGTAGTGGGAAAATTGGTGCAGCTGTGGCTGGACTGCTGGTGGGACAACATTAGTTCAGTGAAAAGGCAAGGTTCCTTACAGATGCAAAAGGTTTGCATGGGCTCTAGGCACTCATGACAAGCACTTGAAGAGAGGTCTGTTACAGACTACAGAATATACTCAGGGAGCCTTGTGTATTGAAGATGGTCAGAGGCCAAGGATGCCAGGAGAAGGGTACAGCAAATGATTGTCCATTAGCTGCTCACAGCTCCCACTGGATACAGGATATAGCTGAGAACAAGCACTTTTCTTTGATTATAAAGAAAAAAATATTTCTGCTTCATAATTAGGCAGAAGATTAAAAAAAGAAGTGGGTATTTCTAATACTTGAAAGTTATTTACATAAAAATATCAGCTAAACAAATTTTAACCCTAAAAAACTTACTAAGGAAGTCTTCCTCATCTCTGACTTTACCATTGTAATATATGCTTATGTGTCTGTAAGTCAGATCTCTCCTGAAACATCTTCCTCTAGAAAGTTTCATGTCTACCTTTTGCTTTCATCACAGAGATTTCAGCTCAGTTATATACTTACCATGTGAAACAATTAGGCAGTTAAATGTACAGTAATGCGAGCATTAACAACTGAAACTACTGCATTCATTTTATATACAACATTTAGTGTGTTAGTAGTCAAAATTGTAATGCTCTGCAAATGAATATGAATAGTCAGCAGTGAGGCTGGGCTTTTACATCACACCCAGAGAGCTATTATTTAGCATGTACATAATATTTTCATCCTCAAAGAGTTTCATGAGCAGCCATGCATTCATCTCTCAAAGATGCCTCAAGCAAAGCAGGTAAATATTACCATATCTATTTCTAAACATGAAAGACCAAAAGACATAAAGGGTAGGGAAGTTAAGTGACTCACCCAAAGGCAATCAATAACAGAAAGTCAGTATCAGAGACATAATTATAGGCCAAGCACACCTAATTATATCTGGAATACATTTAGAGGAGGAGCCTGAGGCCATGCAAGTCGACATGCTTTTGTCAGCATTTCAAACATGAGGTTGTGGTGACCTTTGGAAAAAGCCAGAGAAAGAACTTCTGGATGATATTACCCCTTCGTGCAGCATGCCTAATCCAAGCACCTCTATAATCATTTCATAAATGTTTCTACCATTCCTTGCAGTATAAAGAACATGCACAGAATTATTCTGAGGTATCTCAGAAGCTTTGCTCTATCAGTGAGTGGGATTTGTTGACAAAATAAAAGCTTCTACTGTCAGCAGTGTGGATTGATCAGATCAGTTAATAATGCAGAGCATGCTGGGCTGTGCCTGGTAATTTGCTATCCTGAAAGCATAATGTGGGTGTGGATTCCATCTCTAGTGGTCATAATTCAACTATAAGACTCCATTTTCCCATCCCTTCTCCTTTTATGCTGTCATTTTCATCACACGAAATGTCTCTTGAAAGGGCAGTGTTCCTTTGAAGCTCTATCTTCCCTATCTGCCCCACAGAAAAAAAATCCCAAAACTTTGCTCATGACCTTATGAAATGTAGCCTATTGACTGTTCCTCATGATGAGGGGATTCATCTTATTCTCTTAACACCATTCTCATCTCTTATCTCTAAGATACAGACATTCACTTCATCACACAAAATTTTTGTAGGACTGGGTACATTCTTCACAACCCTTCTGTACAGCAGCACATTTCTACCTCATCTCTCTTAAATCTTAAACTTCACTAACCAATTTTTTTAACTTTTTCTATGCCTTCTATCTCCAATCACATCTGTGCGTTCACATTGTCCCTCTCCTTTCTGCACCCACTTTTCTACAGAACAGTTAAATAATCTTAGTTTCTCCTCTCAGTCTCCTTCGTTACACCCAAACCCTCTGCATTCCAACAAATCTTCCATCTCAGTACTATTTCCCTGCTCACTTGAAGCTAAATACACACCAAGGATATTAGCATAATTGAGCAGCTCAGATGACTGAAACCAGGTGAAGACTTAGGGTTTTGAAAAAACTTCACCCAATTCTTTGTTGTCTGAACCTCAGCCCATCCTCCTCCACACACATATGATCAACACCTTGATGATTTAGATTCCTGGTTTTTACATATATCAAACAACATAAGCTGGACTGTTGATGCTATAGAGCGGAGTGCTTGCCTTACTTATTTTTCTAGCACAGTGACTGACCACGCAGATCAGAGTTGCACCATTCTTTATTAATTCTGTTCATTTTAATTTACCATTGAAAGGTGGGAGGGTCCAGAGCATCCAGTGAACTGAGTGAAGGAAGGATCTCCTTGCCTTCTGGACATATATACAGAGCTTAGGCATCTCCTTTTCATAGGCAAGAAATGCAAGGATTACCAAGCTGTGGCAGCTTACTTATTCACATTAAAACATAAGATTTCAGGTCCTACTTCTGCTTTTCTGTATTTGTAGTCAGCACATGTACAATAGCGTGCAAATTTACAGCCAACCTCTTTAACCCTTAGCAAGCCAATTTTAATAAATTTATGCTGGGGAGTTTGTGGAAAAAAAAAATACAAGGAAGAAGCAAGCTTAAAGAGTTTAATTCTCTAGTCTTCAGAAGCACTCTTTGGTTTTGTTTGCTCTTTCTTTACTGTATAACTTTATCTTTTTAGTTAATGAAGAATAGTGCAGACTGGAAAGCTGAGCTTATCTTTACTTTCAATGAAGAAACCTTGTCAGTAGAATTTCTTGATGATTGAAAGAAGTGAGCCCACAGAGACCAATTGGTGGGATTCTTTTCTGAGATTAATCTTTTCTGTTGGCAGATATTTGCAACAGTTAAAGGAATTCAGTACTGAGAGCCAGTCTGAATGGCTGAAAACCACTTTTCAACCATTCAGAAATATACAGGAGACAGTATCTCTAGTATTGTAAATGAATGTATCACTCTCAGCTTCAAAGGAACTAAGATGTTTTACACCAGATGAAAACCCAATCCCATCGGAATTTCCTGCTGTGCCAGAGTTTGGTTGCTGTTGCATGTCTGGATTCAGCTGATCTGGATCAAAAAGGTTCCTAGTCCCAGCTGCTTCTCACTGTATTCTCTAAAGGTTAACCCCCCTGTTTCCCATGCTCCCCCTCTGATATGTGTACATAATTGTTCTCTAACCCAATTCAATCAAAATGAAACAGGTTAGGGAAAAAAACTACTATTTAAAGTGTGTGAGCTAACCTGGATCATTTTGACTGAACTGGGTCAGGGAGCGATTATATGTGCCATTCTACCAGCTGAGTGAAAAGGAAGGGAGACAATCTATTTGCTTGGCTTAGTAACAGTCAAAACAAGCCATAGGACTGCAGCTTTATGTGATTTATTCATAGACTGCCTTTGGATGGTATAAACTGGCATGTGGTCTAAGAGATGCCTCACTGTGCACTTCCTTTTGATGTGGTTTCTGCATAACTGAAATGCCCTAACAAATCCTCTTGAAACCATAATGGGGAGGTCAAGTGAGCATTTCAGGTCTCCCAACATGCTGATGCCTTGGGAAGTTCTGCCACACACACTAAGTACTGGCAAAACCCTGCAACCAAAATGCTTTAGAAGAGCACTGAGGGAGATTCAGGCCAGCAGCTAACATGTATGTCTTTTGAAATCAGCCGGATGGTTTTTCTCTGGCAGATAGACTCAGCCCTCTTCTGTTTACTCTGAAGAGGAGAAAGGATTTGCTATCACATCAACATGCAAATGTTATTGCACCCTGTCTAATAGATTTAAGCATTCTTCAAGTGAAGACATTTAATGTTGACACTTGGACTTAACAATCTTTGTCAACAGCTCATTTTATGTAACAAGCCTGTAGTCTACTCGACCTTTAGCTGAGCAGAAGGGAAAACCATAGCAGACTCTGCATGGCCTTGGATGTGTGCTTTTTGGAGACACAGAAAGCTCAGCTTTTTCCAGTGCTGCTAGTGTTATTACTCTGAAGCCTATTCCCTTATTGGAACGAAAACAAACCAACAAACCTCAAATGTTGTAGCTTGTTTGGTCTGTTAAACAGTAAAATTCTTCACTACAACTCCTCTTTCTTAGTTCTCCATTATCCAGCTGCTGGCAGGAGTACAAGAGCACAGGAAACATTGTCTAAAATAAACCAACCCTCTAGGAACCATCCAGATAAAATTTGTCCTGGTGTCCCCACTTTCTATATAAATTCCCATTAAGTACCGGTAGGCTGTGCTAAGGTCTTCCTGGAGTCCTCTCTACTTCAGGCTGAATAAGCCCAGTTCTTTCACCCTGTCTTCATAGGAGAGGTGCTCCAGCCCTCTGATCACCTTTGTGGCCTCCTCTGGACTCACCCAAACAGGTCCACATCGTTCTTATGTTGTAGTCCCCAGAGCTAAAGCAGTACTAGAAATGAGATCTTGCAAAAGCAGAGGAAAAGGAGGAAATCACCTCCCTCAACTTGCTGGTCATATTGTTTTTGATGCAGTCCAGGCTGAGGGTATAAATTACTATCATATAACCAGGCCATTATCCACTAGTATACCCTAATCCTTCTTGGCAGGGTTGCTCTCAAGCCTTTCATCCCCCAGCCTGCATCACCTGGGTTGCTGCAGCCAAGGTGCAGGACTTTGCACCTGAGCTTGTTAAAGCTCATGGAGTTCACATGGGCCCACTTCTCACACTCTCAGGTGAATCAAGAGGCTGAACTACAACATTTAATACTGATAACCAGAAAATACTAGTAAACATTAAGAGCAGCTGTCTGTATTATTTGAAAATCCTGTCTGACAGCTGTGGTTCACGATCCTTCTCAAATTCAGCACCTCTTCAGAAACGAAGGTTAACCCCAGCTAATGATGATTTACATGGGTACAGCTCTGCCAGAAGCAGATATGCTGCATGCTGTACCCACTCTGCAGTGGGTTGTTAATCTTTCCTGCAGGAAAAGAGTGGACAGCTGGAGGCAGTAACCTCTTTTGCCATTGTAGTTAAATCCATCAGAGACTGAATCACAGCTCATATTATTTTCCACATGAGTGTTCTCCATTTATGTTCTGATGAAATGATGCATTCAACAGAAAACAAAATGAAGTGATGAAACCATTAAATACTTTAAAATCAGGAGACACTGCAAGTTTTTTGACATTAATCTACCATAATTAGGAACTACTGTTAATGTCTTTCATGGTACATAATATTGAAATGTTATTAATGAAAATGCTACCATGGCATGATATGGTGGGATGCACAATTTCATCTACACCTGATTTTGCATTCCTGCTAGTGTGGTGGATTGATGTAGGAATAACATAAACATAAACTTGAAGCAATCTAAAATTAAAGCTTAATTTAAAGAATTTTTGTGGATTTTTTTCCACAAAAGAAGCTTTTCAAAATATAGAAGGTTTGAGGGGAAGATCACCTGTTTAATCAATGTGAAAACAAAGCTTGGTTTTAACTCCAAACTGAGATGAAGTGAGATTTCAAAGCTAATCACAACCCAAAACTTTGGAATTTCAGCTGCACTGGAAATCACAGAAGAAAAGTTATGGAAAATGTGATATGTTTAAATGGAAAGAGGATGTGGTTTTCAGGTTACCTGATTTTAGGCCATACAAGCCGGACAGACTTGTCTATCTCTATCACTAGAAAAAATTTATTTAGACAGTCAAGGATACCAGCATGATAAAGAAAAGTAATATATAAAAGTTAAATATACATATATAGTAGGTTTACTTTCTGTGAGATACACAGTAAAAGATAAGATCTCTTCTTAGCAGAGCCTGTTATATTTAACAGGAAAATGCAAAGCAAACCCTGATTTGCACAGAGATTAAAAAAAATAAATTTTTAAATCCAGTTTGAAGCAAATGCCAGTCCCCCTCCCCAATATTTTTCATTATTTCAAAAAAAATCCCCTACCACACAGCACTTAAAAACAAAGCTATGTCTCATTTTCTACACATAGGGTGGAACTGAAAAGTCAGGAAACCTGACTTTCCACTCTTTTCCCTCACCTTCATGCAGAAGTCATACAGCTGGCTCCTTTTGGAGCCATGATATTCAAACTCCCTCCCATACCCACAAGAAACAGACAAAGGAAAGGTAGGGAGGGCATGGAGGTTTCCCTTCCTCCCAATAAGTCTGTCTGTGGGTTACCAAGTGGAAGACTCTTCTCAGCTCTCTGTTTTTACTGGGCAAAAGCACAAGTGGCAAGGTCCTGCCTGATTAAAAGTTGTGATTATAGTTTTCTGTTATGAAAATATTGATGACTATGCAAAAGAATGAAAAAAATCTGTTCACCCTATTACAACTGTTTTTTCATACGTGCCACAAGAAATGGAACTAGTAAATAGTGTGAGGAGAGGAAACAAAGTGAATTCAATCTCACGATTATTCGAAATTGTGCACGTCTTGATCATTCCTTTCAAGCTGGTTTTTTAATGGCAAATTCAATTTTCTTTTTGCAGACAGGGTGGAAGTAACATTAGACATATGCTGTCTTCTATTTTATTGCAAGATCTGTTTCATTCCATGAGAAAATAAGACCATTCACAATATTTACATATCCTGTAAAATCACATTCAAGCACAGAGCCTGGCAGCCACAGCAAAACTCGGGGAGATTTTTATTTGTAATTTTTATTTATAGAAGCCTTTGATATTCTTGGCACTGTATAAAAAAGAAAAAGTCAGAAAACTTCTCTTCCCTATGGAGCCCTGCAACCAGGGGGTTCTGCTGTGCAATTTATGACCAGTCTGAGTCTAGAGTAGTGAAGAACTGTACGGTGTCCTGGAGCTACTACCCTTATTGCAAAGATAAAGTTTGCACACCTGCTATGCTAAGCCAGCTTTGCTCCTTCCTTTGATGCAGTACCATCCCCAGGGAAGCTGTAAAAATGTGGGATGCAGCAGATCTTCGAGTGAGAGGCAAAGCCACCTGAGGCATAGGTTTTGTGGCCAGTTGAGACCAGCAGACTGCTAATCTTGCAAAATAGTCAAGATTTTGTCTGCTGTGTGGAGGGCAGTGTAGGTTTGGTTCTGCTGATACTATTGCTCAGAACAGGGTAAAGGTGGGTGAAGTAATAGTTGCTGCAATATGAAGCAACTCTAGTGCAACAGCTTTTTCCAAATTGTTCATTCCAGCAGCAGCAGCAGCCAATCTCTGGTCTGCCACCCTCAGTACAATAAAACTTATATTTTCCTAAGATGGCCCAGAAATGGAGAGTATTCTATATACATGTACAATTTATGCAGTGCTGTGTAGACAGCTCCACACCAGGACTAGATAAAAAACTTTATTTAAATAGTACCGTGCACTGTGTTCAGAGATATTAGCGTGGCTCCCAGAAGCATAAATTAATAGCTTTCCACTGGGGCAAGCTGGGATGATACATCATTCTGACACAGCTATATCCCTGGCAGTTTTTGAGTCAGTTCATTTGCAGACAGTTTGGATATGCTGCACTGCCTGGATGTGGAATTATCCTTTGTGATCTCCCTGCCCTCACAGCCTTGGTACCTGAGTAATGACCCACCCCAGGCAGATCCTAATTTTGCTAGAGCAGTCCAGACAGCGAATATACTGAGTAAGCAGATGGTGTACCCAACTCAGAATGGTTTAGATGTCATTTTATGATTAAAAACTGTGCAGTGAGCATAATTCTTGCAACTGGCTACTCCAGGCAGGCATTTATAAAGCTGAATATAAGGGGAAGTTGTAATGCATGTGGGTGGTCATTAGGCAGCAGCTATAGGTAACTTTGGAGAATATGGGAAGACAGACTGGGAAATCATTTGTCACTTAGAATTGGCATCAAACAGTGAAAGAGTAGGCAGTGATAAAGGATTTGCACACAGAATGTGGAGTCTGCTGAGTGTTCAGAAAAGGTTTGAATGTAAGCAGAAAGGCTCAAATTAGTTAGTGTAGGAATTTAGATCTTTCAAGGAGGGAGAGAGGAGATCTGCCCCTGATGAGAATGCTGCTATGACTTGTACTCTGTACCAGAGATCATTTGGTCACACATTCCCTGGATTTTTTTGCTGGGAAAGGTAGACAGCAGAAAAGAAGTCAAAATAATTTTGTATATATTATTTTTTTTCTAAAAGATTCAATGTTAAATAATTTTTAATAGTTTTTTGGCAAAAAATTCATGGAGAGAAAAGAAGTAGTCTTGTTCTGCAAATTTAGTATGTTTGTTTCCATTCTTCCAATTGGAGAAATAGAGGACTAAAGAGGGAAAACAGGGTTCTTCCACACTCGTCCCATCCTTGATGGCACAGATCACATTCCCAGCCATACAATGGGGAACTGCAGCATCAGCATGTGTGTCCTCACTACCTATTCTCCTCAGTTTTCTGGAGCAAACCATCAGCCTTCTCTCCCAGCCAAGAAAGAGAAGCCATCAGATAATCAATTTGAAGGGAAGATTTGAAGTTACACTGTTCCTAGTATTTTAACTGTTGTGTATTGACTGCATGGGAAACAGGTTGACTCTTTCCTACAGCCATAGAGTACATGGGAATATACATACTTGTCATATTGAACCAGTCCCACACACACAGCTATGCATCCCATGCTACATATTGCACAGGAAAAGTTGTTCAGCAGCTACCTAGCTCTTGCTTTATATAGAAGTTTATCAAACTCAAAAACCCCACTGCTCTTTCAGTAGTTGTGTAAGGGGAAACTGAATCAACAGTAACAGTTCACACTGCACATATGTTTATGTGTTGATACATATCTTGCCTTATCCTCACGAAATTTTAGTTTATTTGTAGGAAGTCATAGTCAGTACAAACAACAAAGTCCCATGCTACAGTCCCTGTGAGGACATGTCAGCTTTCTACACATGACAAGGTATTATGGCAAAGAGAAGTTCTGTCTCAGTTCCTAGGTTCTTCAATGACTCAGAATATCTAAGCTGGAACCTCAGGAGCTCAGCTTTTTCTGAAAGTTGAAATTCAGCCTCAAACTGACATAGCCTAAATCTCGAGAAAGTTTTCAAAATTATCTTGGTCTTTATTTTCTCTGCTTTCAAAATGTTTTGATAAATGTCCTCTCATATAGGTGTCCCTCAGGATCCTCTCCACAATATCTACCTAGAGTAGATATTATTCAAACAAATGCATAATTAGTATAATTTAGTATGCCTTGGGCTGCCCTATATAGATATACCTCATTCATCAGGGACTCATTCATAGATATTTTATATTTCCCTTGCCTTGAGAACTTTCAAACCTACAGAGCCCAGATCCAAGAAAAGGGCCATGAGACTATTATCAGCTTTCATCCTTTTTTTATCTGAAGCTATAATATTAAAGAAAAAATATGTAAATTTCAGAACGAGAGAAGATATGAAGACAAATTCTGTACAGTTTGCTTCATATAAAGAAATTCAATAAATCAGAGAAAAAGATTATTTAAGGAATTTTGATGTTAAAAATTCATTAGTATTTGTAAAAAACATACTACCATTAATTATGTAACTGTCTTAGATGCTGTTTTAGAGCAGCAGAGATGCTGATTACTTTCATGTATTTTTTCTCTTTCATATTGTACACACTACACAAATTTACTACAGAAATTATTATTAAATCATATGCTGATGAATGAGCACAAAATTATTAATGGCACATAATTTGCAGTATACTTGTCCACTGGAGTATTTAGCAATACATGCAGATCTTATAGTATGCCCTATGTGCTTTGATTTTTTCTCTTAGATGATTGAAAAATATTCATTAAGAGATTTCTCTAATGAGCTATGTTCAAGCATAAAATAGGCCATTCCTTTTATAATTTAAGTATGGTTGTTGGAATATAAATATCCCCCAATTCCCTATAGGTACCAACTTCAAATAAGAGTTTTGTCTTAACACAGATTTCAGGATCTTTGAAGGGTCTTTGAAGTTTATAATTGGGTCCAAGCTGAAATGTGGTGTCATTCACTCAAAAATTGGCATTTGTACTGCTTATGTTTGGTAGAAAAGATACCTTTTTTTTGTTTGTTTGTTTTTTTGGTTTTTTTTTTTTTGAGCTATATCCCCAAATTTCTTTGTATAAATACTTAGGCAGAAAGATAAAAGAATATCCACACTACAAAATCAGTACAACACCACCTTACCCTCTGGTCAGCTAAACCTGGATCCCATCCATACAGTTACATCAGACTTACTCTTTCATTTTCCATGAAGTTATTAGAGAGCCAGTTTTTTCGTGCTTTAATTTATTCTGTTTCCATTTTCAAGGCATTCAGAATGCTTAAGCAGTGAAATAGGAAGCTTTTAAGAATACACATAAAAGGCTAATATTATGAAAACCAAAAGAGTGTTTTCTTATCTATGCAGGTGAAAAGCACAGAGTGGAACTGCCCTTTGTGCAAACATATTGCTGTTGTGCCTGTCTGAAGAGTGTTAAAAATAAGAGCCATGTTCTGAGAGGGTAACAGATCTGAACTTCTGGCCTCCTGGGGAGGTAAGCCTAGCTGAGGACATCACTTGTCAGAAGTGGCATTTCCGAGCTGGATGAGCTCACTCATGGGTGATTTGTTGTCCCTTGCAGAGCTGAACAGTGGCAGACCAGGAGCATTTATCTTCATTGAAGTTAAATAGCTAGTTATGTGATGAAGTGAGGGTACTGTAACTCCTTTCCTTCATTATTTCCTGTTTAGTCATGAACAATTCCTAGCTAATGCTAAATTGAAAACTCACTTTAGCTTCAAGCTCCACCACAGATATTCATCTAGACTTCATGCTGTGTTGCTGCACTCATCACTGCTTTGGCTTTCTTAAACAGAGACAAAGGAGCCTTCACATATTGGCAAAAAAAACCAAACGAAACCAAACCAAAAAAACAAAACCAAAAATCACCCAGCCAAACAAAAGCCAGGCACAAGGACTAGACTTTGGCACAGAAGTTTGGCAGATGCGACACTGGGTGATGGTGCATTATTAGCAAAAAAAACCCAAAACCAGAATGAGCAACACATTGTAACCTGCAGTGTCTATCAGGTTACACACAATAAGGGTCCCATCAGAAATAGACTGTAATTTTGAAACGAATGGAAGGTCCACTCCAGCTACCAAGACACCTAACAGAGCTAAGGAGAGTCTGGTTTCAGGATAATGATTGCTTTTGTGGAACAAGTGAATAAAGGCTCTGCTCCTACAGGAGTACTCTGAGCTTTAGGTTATCATTGCATTTCTTCATGCCTCATCTTCTTTTGGCTCTGTGATCACTGGCCTCCAGGTGCACATTCTCAGCCTCCTGAAATACGGATGTATGAGTTCAAACTACTCTTCAGCTCAGAAGGCAGACTTCTTCCTTCTCAGGCAAGCACACAAGAAGGTAGACTTTGTGGTAAAGGATAAAACTGCTGTCACCAAATTCAAGTAAGCAGTGATTCCAGGTAGCCGTCCAAATAGAAAGAAAAAAACACCATATTTCTATAATACATGCAAGGTATCAAGATGATTGAAGTCTAGTATTGGGCTCAGTAACTTCTTTTTCTCAGCCAAAAGACACTGAATGTACTGTCACATTATAATTTAATCACGGCTTCCTTTTCCTTTCCTGAAAACTCATTTTGGAGGATGTCATCTGTGCTAAATGCTACACAATCAAAACCCCATTAGTTATATTGTCAAAATGAAATTCATTAAACTGCCTACCAAATGTAGGCAATTGTTCTTCAATGTCACTGGTGTGGTCAAAATAGTTTTTCAATTAATTTTCGCTAAGGAAAAATTTCAGGGTTGGGACTGAGCAGTAATTTCTGCCCCTGTAAGTAATTTTTAATTTTTCATCGCCTCAGTTTTATTGTAAATATTCAAAGACATAGTTTTCAATTGTTGTAAAGTGGCAGTCTGTTCACTGAGACATTTGAACACATCAGGCAATTAGGTCAATCTTGACAGGCATAAATCATCTATGCCTTTAAACCTGAAATCAGTATGAAAGGTTGCTTCTCGGACCAGAATTCAGAGAGATGAAACAGCCATTTTCAATGTGATAACCAGCTCATTTCCTTCTGGAGACACTTTTGATGACTGCCTTCTATTTTTTTTCACATCACTGAAAACAAGCATGAATTCAATGCCCCTACCTTAATAAAACTGACAGCCTGACTAATCCACAACCATTCCCAACGTAGCAAGCAATTTTAAAGATGTAGTTCACTGCAATTACCACAGGGACTGAAGTTCTGCTTGTTCTTTAATTCTCATCACTCAGCCAGGGCTTTCCAGTTGCTGCTCACAATGTGGTTTACCAGCATCCACCATTCATTGTGAAAAATTGAGTGTGCTTTAACCATTGTTCATCCTAGCAGAGATTTATGCTTTGAGAATACTCATGAATGATCCACTTGGATTCAAGACTTCCTATGGCTGAAAGATACTGGGTAAATGGGTGCTTCTAATTTAAGAGACTTAAACATTTTTCAATCTTTTCCAATGCTTGAGAAACCACGCTGTAAATGATTTTCTACAAAAAACTGTCTGATAAAGAAACAGTAGCATTTGGCAGCATCATCACATAAACCTTAATCACAAGTGCTATAAAACTGTGTGGTGTGATTGGAAAACTGTGCCAAAAAAGAAAGAGCAGCCTGTGCTTCAGGGTCCCTCTTAGCTGTTACACCTATGATCAAGAGATATGAACTCAAGTCACTACTAATCAACCACTGTTAATTTATACCTTGATAGGAAGAAGCACACACAGTGTGATAAATTATTGCATGGATTAAAAATTCGGAAAGATATAAGAGAAATATGTTTGTAATAAAGTGTAATATAAAATGTAAAAA
>NC_031773.1:21303110-21343905 GCF_001522545.3 Parus major | reverse complement strand
ATTGTTGCTTTCCGTTGTTCATTAATAAATCTTTCTTTTGATTTATAAATCAATATTTGCCTTTGCATTTATAACACACAGCAAGGTTAGAAGGATTCAGTTCTCTAGTTATAAGCATTTTATGTATATGCCATGAAACCAATGGCTTGGATTTCATACATGAAGAGTGGATGAAACTAATGTGTGAAAAGATGGCTGGGCATCTCATGGAAAGATGGCTGGGAGTTAAAGCAGAGGAAACTGAGATATATCCTCACATTTGAACAGAAGTTATGAGGGTAAATTATAGGGTGAAATACAGTTGCTGCTCCCTCTATGGAGTGTGGTTGACATGCACCACAATGATTCCCTACACAAGTGTAAGCACCTGCTAAGGGGCATGGAATGGAGTTGAGACACCGTGGCAGGCTCTGTTGAAATCATTTTAGGGAGGGTAACTTGATGGTACTTTGCAACTGATAAACCATGTAACACCTGTCAGCCAGGGGGGAGAGGGGAAGATGTCTTGCTGCTGAGCTAACAACTGTGGTGAAATCACTCTCCTCAAATGGACACAGTTCTTTAAAGCCTAATGGTAATATTAACTCACACCTCAGTCCCAAAGTCACCCGACTCCACTACAACTCACTGGGCACATGCTCTATATTATTTTTGATTGCATCTTTTAAAGCAAAGGGAGAGAATTTTACTCCAATCAGTAAAAAGGGTATGTATGACTAGAGGCACTCAAGCTCCACCTAAACATAAAGAAATAGTATGAAAGTAAGTCAAGAATGGGGAAAAATTTAGGGAAAACCTCACTGTAACTGCTGGAATCAGCTGACAGTCTGAACCTGTGTTCCCCCATAGGGACACTTATTGGATAATAGCAATATTCTGTGCATTCTGAATACTCTTACTGGGGATTAGAACTTCTCTGTATATTGTTTTGAATATGTTTTTGCAGTCAGCTACTATCACCACCAATTGTATTAATAAGGAGTGTTATTCCATAAATCATTGGTGTGAGTATCTCACAGGTGCTATCAATTGCTGGCAGCAGAGCACATACTCAGTTAAAGAGGAAGAGCTGCTGAGGGGTCATAAAGTGGGAAGACCCACAGAAGGGGGTGACCTTCAGTGACTTCACAGAAGTGACCAATGTTGGTGCATTTCCCTGAACAGTTGGTTGAGCTGCCCTCTGATACAGCAGGACTGCTCAGTGAAGAGTACTCAAAATGGGACACTGAAAAACTGGTCAGGCACAAGGGTCTTTGCTTTCTTGAGGCACTGACAGAAAAATCAGTTATTAAGGGTTGAGGAAATCTCCCCTTTTCACATGACAGTTCTTCTCCCTTTTGATAAGTTTTGATACCATAGAGAATTACTGAATTACTAAGATGTCATGTCTCCATAGTTGGCTGAATAGGGTTTACACTGTTTCTTCCCCAAGCATGAGAATCTTACCCATTTTTTTTGAGGCTCTCAAGTCTGGGTAATCTTACTCCAGCAATGCTTAAGTGTCTCTGGCACTTTTTTCTTTCTCCTCAGAACCCAAACACAGTTCAAAAGAAAAGTTGCACCTCTTAATGAATCAGCAGAATTTATTGCTTACTACAGGGAGTGTATTTAGTGCTTTTTAGTGCAAAAAGTTTTAGTGCAAAAGCTGTCCAAGCTGTTCTGCTCAAGCCTGTGACTTGTCTGACAAGACTGTCACTGTGCTACTTCCTTTCTTTGGAAGACAGTTTTTTATCTGTGACTGAGGATAACAGTCACGCAGAATCATGGAATGATAAAGGTTGGAAGGGATAACATCCACAAGTGTAGACCATTTCATGCACACCTAAATGAGGGGCAAGATAGTGTTCCTAAATATATGTGAAGTCCAGTGTTTAATCAGGACATGGGAACTTTTCCTTCGTCTCATGTAGGTGCAAAGATCTTTTAAAGATGTTGTGCTATGACAAATTCAGCAAGAGCATGGCTTGGTAGAGTGAGTCTAATTGGAAAGCAGAGATTTGACGTAAGATAAGGGATTTTTCTGATCCAGACATGGGAGGGGTTTAATGGTTTGCATCTGCATACAGCAATTCTACTGGCAGGAGCAGACCACTTGGGAAAATACACAAGTTTGAAATGGGTATCAATCACCTTCAGCTCCTGCTGATCCTTTCCCTCTCACCAGCTATGGAGAATTACCAACTGATGGGCAAATTGCCTAGGGCTTGTAGAGAGGCTTCAGCTGCAGTCAACCTCATGCCCTGTGCATTGAACCTCAGCGGTCAATGTATCTATTGCTCTGTGGAAACTGAACAGGATTCATTGTGTCCCCCTAACAAGCAAGGGTTCTGTTGGGCTCAAAGTGTAAAGGTAGTGTATGTACTGCAGCTCTGTGTTGTGTAGATGCTCTGTGATCTCAAATGACCTGGAAAATGCATTTTGCTTTTCAGATGTGTTCTGGCATGCTCCAAAATGCATGCAAACAGTCTCTTGCAAACTGGAAGGACTTCTGGCAGACCACTTCAAACAAGCTTATCAAAGAAATACCTGTGGTAGATAGGTCTCTGGGCAAAACGCCCACAGCACAGAGAATTAAAGTAATGACCATCCTCTGCATTCTCATGTACTTTATACCACCTTGGAGTTCACACTCTTTTAGGAATTCTGAGTTGTAACATTCTAGCAAGACTGGGAAGTATTATTCTCTACTTTTGATATATGAAGATGCTGAAGCTCAGACTGGCCCAATGACTCACCGGTGTACCCAAGTGCATAAAACATCCCTAAAGTGAGATGAGTTACAAATGAAGCCTAAGGAAGAAGCTTCATATATACATATAAGGTATATCCTGACAGTCATTTCCACCTGAAAGAACGTTTCTCCTTTTGCCCTTTTCTGATGCTGTCATTTATCTTGTCCTTTCTCTGTTCTAGTTGTTAAATCCAGACATTTGCCAGTTTTGTCACACATAATATTTTGCACCTGAGGAATTCCAGATGAAGTCGTAGCTGAATCTCACTGTAGATAGTCTTACAGAGGGCATCTCATAAGTTCTTTTACTGTCCTATGTCAAGGAAGCCAAGTACACTGAGAAAACCATTTTTACCTCAGTTTCTGGTTCTTTCATATTCTGTGTGGGATTCTCCCTAAGCAGTCTACCAGTCCAACTATTTTCAAAGAAATGCTGCTTTAGGAATCTATTTCATTTGCAGCTTTCTGAACGCCTTTGTGGCTAAGCAGAATACAAAATCTGTACCTTGATTCATTAAAATATCCCATGGCAGTCCAGCTCTGAAAAAAACCATTTCTTTAAAGGCTAATACAATATATTAAGTGTCCGAAGAGTGCAATGCTGTTGCCTTTGGATATCATATAATATGGTTGCCAAAATATGAGAAAGATATAGAAGCAGAAATACTGCACAGAGATGCACTAATTAGATCATTGCTTATTCAAGAGCAGAGATCTTTCATCTCCAGGAACTCAAGCAATTAGGTGAGGTCTGTCACAGTACACCACAGGGGCAGCCAGCTGATACTAATGAGTTTTGTGCTGTAGTTGAGTAAACAACCAGTCATCACAGTCTCATTAAGGCTCTTCCATTTCCATGTTTTCTTCCCAGTTGCTGGGCTCTGTGGTCTGGTAATGTGTTAAGGCCCTGTCATTACTTTGTGTCTGGATGCATTACTTCTGCTTGTTCCTCCCTCTCTCTATCCACAGTTTTGTCTGCAGTGTGGGACTGGTGCTGACCCTGCACACTCAGGCCTCACCCATTCCCTATCATTTTTTCATGTCCCAGCACAGCTCCCAGTGAATGTCTGTCCTGTTTACACATGTACCACCTTCTTAAGGTTAATTTACCAGCAATGAAAATTCCAGTTATAGAGAATAACTCTATGCATTCTGCTCAGGACAGTAGCTGTCACAATTGGATGAGTTTTAGTCTATTTTTTAATTATAATTTACAACAAAATATGCAATTTTTAAGTTACACTGACAACAATGTCGTTTCAAAGTATTTAAATACTGCAACATAATTAATTTTCATTATACCTCTTGAACATCTAGATTTTTAATACATAAATTAATAATTTATCAAAATACCAATAAAAGTATCCACACATAAGAAATAATTAAAGTCTGACTATAAGTCAGCTTTGGCATTTGAATTCATAGAGATAGTAAAGACTGCCTTTAAAAGTAGATACACAAATTAATTTTTGGACACTTGGCCAGACTGTGGTCCCTAGAGTATATCAACTGTAACTTTATATTAGAGTCAATGAAAACAGACATGGTGTGAGAAGCTGTAAGAGACCAGAACCTTAAAAGCAGAGCTTTTGGGTAGCAGTCAAAGGCCACTCAGAGACTGATGGAATCAGCCATTCTGCTGAAATTTAAGACCATGCCAAATTGGATCTGTGTCACTTGTATTTTATTTCGAAAGACTCTAGACTACATTGATTGCATATTTTAATTTCCTAATCAGAATATGACATTATAGGTTCCTTTATGTAGAAAGAGATACAGAGGTAAACAGGTAGCTATTGTCATTTGAGATGCACTGGCTGCCAGCTGCTGCTCCAGACAGGACTCCCATAGCTCTGTATACAATTAAAATTACATAGGCAAATATATATAGTTACAATTATATGCATCAGATGCTTGTACTTAGGTGACTAAATCCCACTATCAGTGATTGAAAATAAGCGAGTTTAATGCCTGGATACAATTCAGCATCAGGATTAGCATCTTTGGACTTCTCTTGCAATTAAAGATGAGTATGAACTTTTGTAGGTTTTGATTCTTTAACTTATCCCACACCATCTTTCTTAAAACACATTTGCTCCACCTTTTATATGTACTGTTCACTCTGGTGCTTCTTGAGCTGTAGTGCATAATATTCCATTGTTTCTAATTAAGAAAAATATATTTTAGACAACTATCTATAATGTCTGTCTTTGTAGACTTCTTTTGTGATTGCATACCTTAAAAAAATCCAAATTAACACACTTATTCCAAGAGGAAAGTGTTTTGGAAGTAGATAATGCCAGGAGAATGTGCTCTCATTTGGGATAAAATCTGTGCTTAGACTGAATTCAGTTGTCCTGGAAAGACATATATTTTTTTTGTTCTGTTTGTTGTATAAATAGATAGATATAGAGATATAGATGTGTATGTGCATCCAATCTCAAACCAGGGTAAATTTAAGATGAACACAAAGCCTTAGCAATTTGCACTTAGTTATATTAAACAAGCTTTTTCTTGTCAAATTCTTTTCTTTCCCAACCTTTTCATACTTGAAGTAACCTAACCCTTTTCAAACAGAAGCCTGCCAGACCACAGACTTTGTTGTCACTGAGAGAACCCTGGGGTATCACTGAATAGGCACAAAGAACATAACAGTGCTCAAGAAGTAAAGTATGCTTTATTTAAGCATATTTAAGCAGCAGAACCTGTCTCTTCTCTCAGCTTGGACATATTTCGCAATAAGTGCAGAATATCTTGAAAGGGTGGGAAAAGAAAATACTGTCTGTTTTAATGCCCTCTGAAATGGTAATTTGCTATGAAATTAACATGAAGGTGAACGGAGACACAAGCTGCATGTAAAAAGTGCTGAACCACCAAAGTTTTAAAAAAGAGAAGGTTTTGGATTATATGAGTTTTTAAAATGAAATATGATTCTCGTGAAGTGGAGCAAAATTTTGAAATTTGAATGCAGATTCAGTTCGTCATTTAAGTTTTAAAATTTACCAGAAGCTTTCTAAATAATTGGAGAAGTCACCCAGGGACTAAACCCATAAAGGGGCCTTTAAATTGACCCTGAGGTTTGTGTAGGCCATGGATGTGTGCTGAATGTTGATGCAGGTCTCGTTGTGGCTGCAGATGCACAGAGGAGGCTCCCTTCTCATTCTCTCTCTCAAGAGATAGATTCTGGAGGATCAATTAAAACATGCCTGGACTTGACAGACAAGTGAAACTCATTATAAAGAGCTGAACCAGCTGATTTCTGGCATGGGAACTCAGAGTCAGCTGAACCTCAAAAAACCTCTACACTTACAATGTGTAGCTACCCACAGAAAAGGATGGATGACTACATGGCTATGTCACTTCCCTCAGCTCATTTTTATAGACACACCATCCCTATAGAGAAAATGTTATGTTCAGTGCTACACTCATGAGCTAGGAGTTGTCTGTGCCAGCTTTAATGGAGTGCAGTTGCAATGTCAGAGTCAAGCAACTCTTCTGTATGTGTTTTCCCAGAGACAGAGACCACCAATTAATTTTGCCCAGATAACCAAAAACCTGTTGTGGTAAAGATATGCTTTTTCCTAGTGGGCAGGAAACTCACTGACCTGGAACTGAGATGGCCACACACCTATGTTCATCCTCAGATAACTCATGTGGGTTTAACATATCTTTTCCAAAATATTGACCAGGAGTCAATATTCACTTTTTGAAAATTGTTACATATAATTCCATTCTCATTTATACCAGTGTGAATAACAGTATTGAAAAATCTGATCCACAAATGATAAACATTTACACTAACATGAACATAACACATTCCTATGTTATGTAACTTGAACTGATTTTTTTTTTTTGCTTTGTTTTCCTTTGTGTTTATTTCTCTGGGGTTTTTTTCTTTCCTATAGTTTTAACGTGAAAACAAACTGGATTTATGGCAAATATATATATTCTTAAGAGGGAGAGAGAAATCTAATGTTGTGGGTCAGCTAATACATAAAAAAATATTCTCCTTCTGTTCTTCATCTTTTGGATATTTTTGGTTTCCCCTGTGGTTTAAAAATGAACTCTTCTTTTTTAAGTGGAAAAGATCATTGTGCTCCTGTAATTTTCATGCTACATCTATGAAGTTCATCCATTTTCTTATATCCAGTCACCCTTAACCCAAGCACCAAAAATTTAAAATACAGCAGTGTCTTGTGCTTATATGGAACACAATGAGGAACAATCCAATCACATGTTGAGAATATTAATAATACAATGCCAAGAAACATATATATTAATTTCAATAAATGTTTTCAAGAAGGACATTTAGATTCTTTAGCTTATGTAAAGGAAAAGACTTATCCAATTCCAGCTATGATACTACTAGAGGCATGAGGCTCCCTTAAGAGCCTTGTTTGGCATGCAATGTTTAAATAGACATTAGAGAATTAGACATTAGAGAATAGCACCCTATGATGCAAAATGGAATAAATTAAACCCCACCATCTTTACCATATAAAAAGACCTACAAAGAAAAAGGCATCTTATAGTGAATATTCCACCTATAAACATTCTCTAAAATGCCACAGTTGCTTAAGCTATACTTGAGTCTCAAAAGTGATTTCTATATTAATCTTGTTCCTGTTTATAATATTCTGAAAGATTCTGTTTTCAGACTCAATATCTCTGTGTTTTGCCTCAAATAAATAATATAAAGCTTGCCTTATTTACAATCTGTTTTTGATATAATACTTACATCTCCAAGTTCATTCTTTTTTCTGACCTGAGCTGAAGTGAGTGTTATTACTACGATCTAAAATTACATTCAACAACAAATCTTTGTGCAGCAAAACTGTAAATATGTGCACTGACCTTTAAAGATCATACACAATGAATTTTAAACATATCTGAAATGTTCTGTAAGCTGCAAATGAAGAGCAGCTTTTATTAATAGCTGTGTGCAACGATGGGTGTACTCCTCTGCAAAGGTAAAACATCTTAACTCCAAATATTATTACATTCTTAAGCTGAAAATGAAAAATAATCTTTTCTAAATACAGAAGGGACTACTTTCTATATTTCAGGGTTATTACTCTACTCCCATTCTGGTGTCTGAAGCTGCATCTTCTTGGTCACATTCTTGGGCCTTGAGGGCAAATTGCACCATACAGATCATATCTGTGCTGTTAAATTATATTTCAATTACTCACCTCTGTGTCTTTATCTCCTAATATGCCTTTCCAGAAAGAAGATTTGCCTTGATATGTCTGTGTTCAGAGTTAACTAGTGTGTTGAAAGAGAGTGCAGACCTTCAGGGATGGATGTGACACTTCTCTCCATATCTTGCATATAATAAGGGATGAAAAGTTTGTGTAATATTTCATACTAGCTCCACATTCCTGTTCAACTTAGCCTACATATTGTCTGCAGCAAGGATTAAGGTCCTGAATCATCTTTTACCCCCCACTCTCAGACCTGAGTAAATCTTCTGTTACTCCAAATGTACAGCACTGAAGAACATTTGAATCATTTTGTTTCACTTTCACAGTTTTTGCCAACTGTTAATTATCAATGATGTTAAAAATAGCTAATCATCAGTATGCAGTAAGTAATGCAGTGACATTTAAATGTGATGCTGAAGGGCCATGAAGCAAAAGACTTTTGATTGCTACCATGTTATTGCTATGTTCTCATGTAATATGATTCTTATAATGGGAAATAAAAACAATTTCTATGAAATAGTATAATTTCTGCCACTAGAACTAATGTCCAAATCTACACAGAGTTACCTTTAGGGGGAGGAGGAAAACAAAACCTTTTTCCCTGGACTCATGGAGGTCTGATTCTGAAATTTTCACTTCACCATTAATCACTTTATACAACATATTTTCTGGTTTTATTCTTTTCTGATTGCAGTTCTGGATAAGTAAGATTGGTTTGGTGTTGAACTCATAAACAAGAATTTATACCTTTCTGCCTAGATAACTCAGGAGTGTTAAGTGTCAGAGTCTACCAACAGATTTTCACGACTCAGTGTGGAATGTTGCCATCACCCAAAATTGCAGCCTGGGAACATATCAATGTTAAACATAAGTTATGAGTGCTCTTAAGGTTTCTTGGTATGAAGACAATGAAGCATTTTTCTATTCCTTTTCCAGGACTCTGAGTTTGTTCTTGACCACACCACAATAGCTGAAAGTAAGCAGATACAAGACTTTACAGTGCTCCCAAGAAACCCAAATATATTCCATGTATTGCAAATATACACAGATCTAGAAAAAATAATAACACATCTGTCAGAATTCCCCCACCTGGGTTGCCTTAGTTTCAACACTCATTTGATATGCTTCAGTGTCCTTTCACAAATCCAGGATCTTTCGTTATTAATATGCAAGCTCCCACCACACTCATGTCCTCTTTCTTACTCTCAAGCAAGGAATTGTATTTCTTCCCTGGATTCTCTCACCTGCTGTAGCTAACTACATGAGTACAGTTTAGTGATGTGATACAAACTCTGGGAATGGAAAATTTGCTAATGGCAAACCCACCTGAAACATATCTGGCTGCACTAGCAGGGGCTTTGTAAGAGCATCCTATGAATCACTTCAGTGGGAGCTGCAAAATCTGAAATAAAGAAAGAAATTAAATCAATTTATGCTACGTGACGATGATTTTGAATACAATACTAGACATAAATTTATGCTATAAGAATTCATGTTCCTTCCTTTCTGTCCAGCAATCCTCTGTCATGTTCTCCTCTTGATCACCACTTTTCAGTCTCAGATGCTGATTTGTTGCAGAACAGTTGGAGAGAAATATTTTTCTCTTCAATCCATCTATCTCAGGCCAAAAAGTTTTCTTTTATCTGTATCACCAACCTTTTGGATACCATTCTGGTATATAAGCAGGAAAGATCCCCATATTCAAGCCAAGGTTCAGTCTGGCACACACGGGTAGTCCCAAATTCACATCAGTGTAATAATCTGCATTTAGGCACATCCCACAGGTTCTTATGTGTAGATTAGCAATTATTACAGTTTTTAGATATCTTAACTCAGCAGATTCTTCTCAATAATTTAATAATGTGTGTTTTCATTACAAAAAACATAGATAGTGATTGTTTTATTTATTGTAAGATCTACTACAAGACCTCTTGAGAACCACATGCCATTTATTGGTTTTAGAAACAGTAAAGAAGGGTAGCCCTGTTACATGCTTTTCCAAAAGTTTTCATAATACACCAAAATTCATCCCAACACCTCTGCTATCAACCACCACTATATGCTTTCTCATACACATAAATCTTTTCTCTCTGTGTCTGTGATATACAGCCCTTTCTTTTAAGAAATTATTAATGTGGAATTCTGCACTGGTTTTAGAATATCTGTTAAAAAAGAATTTGCTTTTGCAGATGAAAGCAGTCATTTATTTCTATCACCTGGGACTGGTGAATACTTATATTTCACATTCCCAAAATGTGTACTCTTTCTCCTATTTAAGCCAATTGACTAAATATTTGTTACCTTGTTTTGTTTGCTGCTCAGGGAGTCATCCATGAGGAATGGGAAAAATCATAAAAATAACAGGGTTTCATGCATTTACATTTATATGCCAAAAATCAACAGCTTCCCTTTAGGAAAATATATGTTTATTACTTATTGGCCTCTATTGATGTTACCAAAAAAAAAGCAGTGAGAAATTTTTAAGGGGTTTGTAATTTTCTTACTTAATCTTCCACATTGTATATGAAGTATATTCTACTTCAAAACTGCTTAAGAAGGGAAGACATGCCTATACTAAGAAAATATTATTTCATTGGCAGGAAGGACTTACAGCATCATATGTAGTAGTTTTATACTAAAAGGTAATTAGAGACAGATTGAAAACTGTCATTTAACATCTGCTTTTTTTTTTAGTAAACATGCCTATTCTGTATGATGAAAGGCAGTCCAGCTATTAGGAGCACAACACAAAAATAGGTCAGTGGTGGATTACTGTGATGCTGTGGAGAGCGGGGTTTTGCAAATGTCAGTGTTTATGGGTTCTAGAAGGTAGCATGAGAGTGATTTTATGAGCCAAATTGGATATACAGATTTTGTTAATTCGACATTTTATAGTAAACATACCCCAGAAACAGAAACAATTAATCTGAGTGCCTAAAGTCTACATGAATGTAATGTAATGGCAGCTTCTTTCACTGTTTTGGCTGAATCCAGGTGCAAGAATTGAGCAAAGATGCACATTAACTATTATGCATATTCATTAAAAATGCCAGATTTAAGATGCTTTGCCTATTTTTTTTTTTATTTATTTCCCATTGGATGCAGTTTCAAAAAAGAATGACCAGTTAAACTATGGATTTCTAATGAATTATTAGCAAATACATGTATGTTTTTTGAAGAAAGCTATTTCTATTTTTTACTCATTCAGCTTGGGCAAGAAAGGAACATCACGTGCTAAACATGTTCTAGCACTCTTTAGATTTAGCATTTTCCTGCTAGCCATCTACGTATAAATATTATTTACAAGAAGTATCTGATTAATAAATTTGAATTGCAAAAAGTTTTCATTTTTAAATTTAAAATAGAAAAAAGATTCATAAATAATTTTGGGTGATCTGACTGTGAGAAAAAGTTAAAATAACCAAATTATTAACTGAGGAGTATCTACTTAGATTTATCTGAGATATTTTTATAAGTAATTCTCAACAGGAATGCAGTTCACTTTTTGTAGATATCAGAGTCAGTCACCAGAAAAAATCAGTAGTTTCAGATAAATGATGACATTGATTGGTTTCCTAATGATGTACAAATGTGTAAATAAAACTAAAGTCTTGTTAAGCTGTTTTAGTTACTTATGATTTTGCTGTGAGGACAATCATTTTTAAAGAAGTCAATGTTTGTATTAAAAGGTGAATAATTACTTACAGGGTCTGTAGGGAGGACAAGGTTAAAACTGATAGATTTGGTGAAGAGGAAGGAATAGTTTTTCTCAAAGTGACGTTGCAGCTGAGAATGCTAAAAATGTTGGTGTGGGAAAACTGCATTTGTTATGTCTCCTTTTGGAGAAGAATCCCTGTGGAGAGATGGCAGGCTCTCACAGAACACGTGTGAAGCCTTTTGCCCTGGTGAGTCGGCAGCGAGCCCCCGCACTGCGCACCAGGAGGGGCTGAGGGGAATGGAGCCTGTGTCCCCCCATGTGGTTCAGCCACCTGAAGAAGGTAATGAAATTCCTTCTTTCTTTAGTAAGGTAATGAAATAAATCTACTCTCTGTACTTTGGCTGTGGCTTGATGGTTGCCCTCAGATACCTCTATGTGTTGATTCACACAAGACCCTTTTCCTACAAGACTTTTGCTTTGCTCCTGTGAGCCCAGGCAGGCTGTACTGATAAACAGCACACCCATAACTTACCCAAGCAATTTTCTTGTTTTGCTTCTATAGGATGATCAACAGGTTCTCCTGGGTTGGGCTGGCTCTGTGTTTCAGCATGTCTTGTATAAGTCTTACACAATGTGTTTGATTGATTCTTTTTCTTCAACATGCAAATCTCACAATACCACATGATAAACCAGCTGATCAAAATTATTGTTTCATGTCACAACTTTTATAGCCTGACATGTCACAACTGTGGTATTTTTACAAGCTATTTGTAACACTTTACTAGACACTATGAAAGAAAATATATTTCTTTGAAAAGTGTACCACTTTCACCTGGATAGAGTTCATTTTCTTCTTGGTAGCTCCTGCAGTGCTGTGTTTTTGATTTAGTATGAGAATTAAGTTAATAACACACTGATGTTTTGGATGTTGTTAAGTCTTCACCCTAAGTACAGTTCCTTGTGCTCTGCCAGTGAGGAGCTGCACAAGAAGCTGGGAGCACAGCCAGGACAGCTGACCTGAAACAGCCAAAGAGATACTCCACATCATGTCCACTATATAAATTGGGATAGTGGCCCAGGACCCACAATTTTCCTTTTTTTACTTATCCTCCTTCCCACTGGGGGAGGAAAGGATGGTGAAAAAACTGGTATTCACTCAGCAGCTAGGGTTAAACCATGACAAAACCCTCACTTTTCTTACTTCTGTGGAATTTATAGATAATTATTCCAACCAGTGACAATTTATCTCTTCCTTTGTAGAAGTGTCTCTCAAATCTTTCCAGAATCTGATCACATTTCAGTGCAGTTCCTTTCTTGTGTATTATCCTCCTTTCACCCAATAATATGGTCTTGCTGTAAAATAACAGCTATGCCTGACACTGAATACAGGCAATAATAAGAAAGCATTTAAATAGTGCTAGCTGCCTTTTCAAATTTTCAGAGAATGAAAAAAAGTCATTAACTCAAATGAGCAGTCACACAGAAATGTAAATTCATTTTCAGTATTCAGAAAAAAATTCCAGTAATACAATTTAGTCTATGCATGTGCACTTTGGAACATTTCCATAATCAGGAACGGTATGACACCAGGGTAACCTCTCTGGTCCAAGCACTTAATATGTTCTTTTAGCTGAAGCCTTGTTATTTTTCCACAGTGTCTCTCAGCATTCATGTAGGATTATTGGCCTTGATTATTTGAAAACTTCCAAGAAGAAATTGAGAGCTAACTCTCCTAATTTAAGATATTTAAATATTATATGTGTGGTGTGTATAGCACATGTATAGCACACCTGTAGGCTTCATAAGTTATGAATGACTGAATATTTAAATATTTAAATGCTAAATATAACAAAAGTAACAAAAATAAATATTTTAAAATAAATATTTAAAAATATTACATTATATTATATTAATTATATTTATTATATTATGTGTTAAATAAACAGATATAGCTATGCAATTCAAATTTCTTTATAGAGACCACTGAAGGAACCTAAACAAGACTCCAGCTGTTGAAAACTTGTGCAGCTAACATCTCAGGAGAGTTTCTTGTCAATACAGAAACACATTATCTGTCTTAATGGTGCCTACTTCACTCCACTACTCTTTAAAAATGTGATAAATTGCTTCTGAAAATGAAGATTTATTTAGAAACATAGTCCAAACAAACTTCTGTTAGCTCTGACTGTCAGGACCTTAGAGGTCAAATAATTTCCTCAAACTTCCATGCCTAGGGCCATTTGAGACTCTTTGGTATGTATGAGAGTATATGAACATAGCTTGGCACATGTGGCACAGGATCTACAGGAAAGTTCCAGGAGCTGCAGCTAGGAGCTAGGCAGGGCATCTTTATATTGTTATTCAAAGATGCTTCTTTAGTGCTAAACGACTCCTGGGGTTGTATACCATTAAACCCACTAAAGCTTCTATTGGATAATTTTAGTATGCAGAACCTATATCTTAATACTTCTACCACAAGGAAAATATTTTTGACCTTTTTTTCTCTCCCTCTCATCTTTTTTTTTTTTTCTTTTTCGGTGGGGGGTGCATGTGTGCATTTGTTTGTTTGTTTTTGTTTACATTTTTTTGTTTTTTAATTAAGATTGGCTCCCTTTTCAATTTTCAGGCATCTCAAATTGGAGCGTAAGGAGGAACAGAGAAATAGAAATTGATGTGGATTCCTGGGCCTGCTTGAAGCCAGCTTTTTTTGCAGTCACAAAATACATACATGTATGTATTGACATATATGAGGAAGAAGACCAGAGGGCACATCTGTGAGCATGCAGTTGCATCTTCACTTTGCAGTGCAGCACACAAGAGAAGAGCTGCTGCATTGTCTCAGGAAAAAAAAAAAAAGCAGCCCAATTACTACTCCTGCTAATTGTCGTTATCTTCTCCCTTCTCTGTCTCACAAATCTTGTCACCCTACAAACTACATTTTTAGCTCTGAATAAAAACAAATAAAAATATGTAACCACATTAGCAGAACCAGAAGTTATCATCAAGCTGAATATGGAAAAAAAGCATATTCTCTGTGCAGTGCATATATAATTATTCTCACACGCAGTGAAGAGCAAGAAGAGGTAACAATGGAGACTATATTTGGAAAGTGCTTTGTTAGTTTTCATATGGGTTACACTTCATGTGATTTGGTGGAATTACTTTACCTCTTCACTTTCCATTCTGGGTAAAAGTAAGGATTTAAACACTTCAAAACATACATTCTACAGCAATTAGGATAGAGGAATTCTCTGATTATAGGAATTCAACCAACAGATTTCCTCAATTCATTTTCAAAGCTCTTTAACAACCATTGCTGGTTTTTAGGTTCTACTTTACCCTGCCCAGCATGTAAAACCTGCAATGTATGTAGACATGCTAACGTACTTGGCTTACTTCCCATCTCAGCTGCATGTGTCTCATACCAGCAATTTTGGTGGAGTCATCCTTGTTTCAGGCCAGTGAATAGAAATCAAGCCTTTGTATAGAGGATATTTGAACAAAAATCCATGTATGGGAGAAGAGAGCAGTGCATTAACAGCAGATAGCTTTCTAGCACTTTTGCCTTTCCACTGATTGCACTGACAGCAAGGCTGATGAACATCTTGTTCAGGTACACTTGTTGCAAGGCTGGAAAGCTCAGGGGTGGTGGGGTGGGTAGAAATGGAGCACTGGCATAAGACCTGGCCCAGCCATTTCATCCTATGAACTTGAGTTACAGTCCTCAGCACAGAGATTAAAACCAAAATGTGGTTTTTTTGTGTGTTATCATAATTTACCAGGTTTAGAATTATACATTAACATAATTTTTTTGCCCATATTGATTAAGGATTTAGCTGATTTCCAGGTATTCTTCTAATTAAAGATCCTTTTTCTTCCCATTAGTCTTCCTACCCTGTTGTTTATTTTAATATAAAATAACAGTAAAATATTGCTTTTTTAAAAAGGCATCTCTAGGATGTAAGTTAGGTATCTTTTTTATAGTTGCATTTCTTTACTTGTACTAAAATTTGCTAAATTTAATAAAAGCATTCATCTTATTAGCATCTTTATACTCAAAGCTTTTTAGAGTGGTGAATACCTCATTTTTCAAACAAAAGACAGATTTTCATGTCATTGCTTAACCCTTTTGCCTACTGATCTCCTACCTGAAGCCTCCATTTAACTTTAAGCCATGCTCTGCAAAATTCTAGTGCCTTTAAGAAAGCTTTACCTGTGCAGAGCATCTGAAATAGGACATCTGAATTATTTTCTAAAGGTCAGTTTCCAAAGAATCTGCTTTTTGTATCAGTGCCTAAAAAATCATCTGTTTTTAACATTAGAGTTACTTGCTACAATGCTGAAGACCCAGGCTCTTTAAGAAATCAGATTTGTTATCTATAAACAGATTTAGGGTGCCAGATTTGGCAAAGGAGAGTTTTAGCCCACCAAGACAGTTTCTCAACCCAGCCAAACTCTAATCTGTGGTGGGGGGTAGCAGTTTTCCCTGAAATCACTCACCAAAATGACCCATGAGCCACCAGGCTCACTTAATTCAGTTTTGGTGCACATCCATGAGACAATTTAATAGCTTTTCCAGCATAGAAAGGGAAATACCACCAACATTTGCAGAAAGCCAGAGGCTATGTGGCTTTTGGAGTAGCAGGGAGAAGTTAAATAGACTGGGATCTGGCTATAGAAAGAGAGATTGGTTCTTGGATATTGGGATGAAAGGCTCAGAGCTGGCACGAGAAACTATATGTTTCTGGCACAGGGGTCTATAACAGCCATGAAAGAGCCTTGTGGGTGGCCCACTAAAAAGGGGGAGTTACAGCTGGGTCTGAAGGAGGCTGGCAGAAGACAGTTCCTGGCTGTTAAATTTGCCAGCCTGTGTATGCTTGTAGCAAGGCAATGACCTACAGGGAGCTGTCTGGACAAACTCCATATCAACACCCAGCAGGCACTGGGATGTCTTTAGGGGTGAATGAAGCATGATGATCTTACAGTGGTTGCTAACCATTTGTATACACATAACATGAAAAGAATTTTCCTCAGAAACAAAGGTTGAGAAAGGGTACCTTCATTACAACATGATCAAGTAAAAACAGAGAATTCTTCAGAAGTGTTTATTTAAACACACCTGTAATCCTCTAGGTATTAAAATTACACAATGAGCATACACTGTCTTTTCTAATTTTTTGTTCACCTTAAAAGTCTAAAGTATTACCAAAAAAAAAAGGTGTAAGGTAATCTATTTATTTTTTGCCCTACCCTCTGTTGGCTTGGAGTGCATAACAGAATTATTCTGCTAAAAACACCAAATCAACACAAAGAGCTGTTAAAAGATTGGAAGGCTTTTCATGTCCTTCCTTCTTTGTTTAGTTTTCTCATATGTTAAATATGACCATATCTTTCCAAACTTTTTATGGGTTGTGTTTATTAAACTCCTTTTTTCCTGGCTTTCTCTAGATTTTCTTCCTCTTACTTAATATATGATGGCCCACTTAAAGATAGTAGTCCAGGTGAGTCCTCACCGGTGGCAGATACAGCAGAACAGTGACTTTCCTAACAACACAAAATGATTTTGTTTTTACAGTAGTGTGATATAATTGATTCAGAATTAGCCTATTAAGCCTTCTAACTTCTAGGCCCTTCCTGTTATTGCTGCCAACCTGTTAATGCTCTTTCCTTCATGAAAACACCACATTTATATATTGAATTGCATCTTTGTTGAAATTCTCTTTTTTATATCAGATAACTCTTCAGCTGGTCAAGATCTTATTCAGTGAACCTTGCCTTCTGTCTTCACTCAGTTTTTCATTAAAGTTCTTTCCAAACTATCTAAAAACTATTCATCTAAGCTATTAAAAAATATCGAAGAGTACTGAGCACAGGACAGAGCCCTAGGGAGTGTGACATAATAAGAAATGGTTGACAAATAGCTCTAGAGAAGATGTGTGCTTTTAGCTGTGAACCTGCCAAAACCATCATGTATACATGGCTTCCTTGAGAGAAAGTGCCATATGGAAAGATCTAAAAAGCCAAAAGTCAAGACATATCCTGCTGTTACCCCTTTTTCTGTATGTGACATGATTTTCTCTGGAGAAGAAAGAAACTGCAGTGGATTAATGTTTAATAACTGAAAAATCAGTTGTCTTTTTTTCATTTCATTATTATCTTTTAAATACTTAAAAACTGCTTTAATAATTTGATTCTGATTCTTCCAGGCTGTCAAAATGGCATGTTTTAAAAATTCCATTCTACCCTTTTCAAAATTGGAAATACCTTTGTCATCAGGTTTCCTTGGATTTCTGGAAGAAAATCACTGCAGGTTTGGGAGTTGCTATAATACACTTCATCAGGAGCTCCTGAATTTGAGAATAACTAAAATATTCTCAAAGGTTTTCGAGCCCAGGTTTTTACATCTGTTTTTCATTTTAATTATTTAACTACATAGAAGAACTAATTTTTTGCTGTACTTGAAATAAGAAACCCCGTGGAATTTCTCTGCTCATTACTTCCTTCCCTTTCCTGGTAAGGACTCAGCTCATTCTTTCATTTCCCTTTCATTTACGTCTAAGATATAATTAGAAGGTTTTGTTCTTTTCAGTTTTCTCTTGTTAGTCACCTAAACTTTAGTATTCCATTTTATGTTCTGAATCAGTTGGTTTTTTAATAACAATTTTTAACAGTAATGTGTCCCAACTGGCTCAACCTTCTTGGCTCAATTGCATCTTTACAGATTACTTCTACTTTTATTCATCCCCAGGGACTTTCAGCAGATTGGCCTTTGGTTTCTTGGAAGCCAACATGTTAAGCCTATTCATTTTTGATCTATTGTGTTATTATAGACTATGTGTTTTTTGACTTAACTATTTAACCTGTTGCTCAGATATTCACATGAAGGAGGTCAGGAGAACAGGAGAATCTTGTGTCATGAGAAGGGGGTGTCATAAATTATGGTGATCATAAAAACCATAAGCATACTAAAAATGAAAATCAAAAATGTGTACTGCTTTGCAACTTTCTCCTTATATGAAAAGAGAAGCTATGTTGAACATCTATTGGCACACTGGAGAATTACTTTCATTGTAAGCTAAAGTAACTTCCTGCACAGTGAACTGGTCCTCTTTCTCTTCTGTTGAGATTCCCATTCCCATGAGGAAGGAAAGCTGAGTGTCTTTTGTATTCTCCTGTGCCCTGAACAGAAAGCGTGAGGTCTTTCCTGGCATAAAGGAACTGAAATAAGTAGACAGTGTATGCAGTGGTGGCCTCTGGGAATGGTTTCAGGACTTTGTATTTCCTAGTTATTTTGTGCCTTTTTGTCAAGGGGTAAACATTTCAAGCTAAATTATTCAGAAGGGATTTAGGAGGTGTTTTCTTTAAGTTCTGCGGAATACAAATGTGTGGAGAGAAAGAAAAATCAAGCATTCTGCTTTGGTTTTGTGTTTTTGTTCGCTGGTTACACTGAGATCTTTGAGGAGAAGGACTGTATAGATGTCTGGGGTAATCCAGTTCCCCCCTTCCTGAGCAGGGCTTTCACAGGAAGCCATTCCAAACCACTACTGGAAGAGGTCTATCTCAAGCCTAGTAAAGACAGAAAAGAAAAGTCCTGGCAGATGAGGAGCCATGATAAAATCTGAGGGGACTTTGCTACCAAGTATGTTAGTATATTTCTCGAGCTAAGAGAAGACACTGGGTGCTTTCCAGGAGATAGCATTATGGAAATGTGTGGTGCATTTTAGCAGTGCAATACCAGTGCAATACCAGTGCAAGGCCTCAGAGTGAATTCATTTTCTAGAAAAAAAAACCTTTTTTACATGTAGATGGAGGAATGTAACTCCCTAAAGGGAGAATTTGCAGTAGAAGCCATCTGCTTCTGGATTCTCACATTGACAATACAATATATGCATACACATGGATGTCTGTAATTTAAACAAAAATTAATTGGTGATTACTAAGACCTTGGTATGCCCCAGTACACATAATCTGCATGAAGCCAGGAAAAAAACTGTTTGACCCCAATATAGTGAAGCCTTCTCCAAGGACTGCTGGAAATGCCATTTTCCAGACTTGTGCTTCCTGCAGTACACAGCAGCAGATGGCCAGCCAGCACTCTGGGATATGACTGACTGTAAAACAGTGCCTTGACTTTATCCTGTCATTTTAAAGACTCAAAATTTTAAATGTATGTATTTTGAAAACATCATGAGACTGTTTATATGGGAGGTAAGTAAGAGGGTAATGAAAGTTGTTTCTTTGCAAGATACTGTGTTCTCCAGGGAGACTAAGAAATTCAGACTTGTTTATGCTAAATAATGTGCTGAGCCCATGTGTCTTGGTTTGGTTAAATAACACTGAATGCCCTCAGTGGGATCACCATCTTCCTTCAATATTCCCACAGTGTAGTTTGAGTAGTGAAAGAAATAGTAACCCCAGAAAGCTGTGACCCTCATGGCATACTGTCCCCAGGAGAACAGAGGCTGCCTCTTTTGAGACTGGGCATTTTTGTACTCTGGCATCCATCCATGTTGAGCATTATTCCCCTTATCTGTTATTATAGATTTGGCCTAATTCTATGTGCTACAGGAGCATGTATTTATATTTAAATATTATGCTGACTGCAGTACAATTAGTCTTAATAACTGATGCCAGAACAACGATTATATTTTAAAGCATTGTTACAGATATTTTTATAATGATACTGTTTCATGGTTTGAAAAGTTGTAGGTGACAAGGTGCAAGCAGGCACTAGAAGTTATGAAGGTACTGACTTTTGGTACATGAGGTCCAAGTGCACACCCTTGTCCTCTGTCCTCTGTCCTCTGTCCTCTGTCTCAGCATGATCTGTGACACTTTATGTAAGATTTTTCAAGCTAGGATATGTATTTCTGTTCAGCTGCATAAGTGTGAGAGACTAATTTGAAACCTTCTTGACCTTAACCCTATGAAAATAAAATAATGCAAGAGGGCAGTCCTCTTCTTGGGCTTAAAATTTAGTGGAGCTTGCGAACTAGGGTCCTCCAAAGCCAAATTAACATTAAATGTAAAGTCCTTATGATAGAGCTCCAACACAAAATGTAGCACTGAAAGATAAGGATGAGCTTGGTGTATAGGAATGTAAATACATTTAATTCTCTTTATGACATAACATATTGTAGGCTTGACAAGTTGTAGTAACATTGAAAAAAATTGAAGAATATTAGGGATGTCCTCAAGGAAGCAATGAATTCCTAAGTTTCATAGAAAGGGATGGAGGCAAGAAGGGAGGAACACACCACTGCTATATATGACTTTTGAACCTGGAAATTCTTCTCCAGAAGTCAGTGGGGAGAGATGTGAGACATGAAACTTGGTTGGAGGTGAGTTAGAATCATGTTTTGCTGTTTAGGTTTTTACCTTTGACATTTTGTTTCCAGCCCTGATATTAAGAATTTAAGATTTTCTTTTACTCAAATAAACTTTCATTAATTTTCCCCATCATCTTTCCAGTGCTACAGTTGAGGCCAAGGGAAGCTGACAAATTTGGCTCACGTTCTGTCTCTGGAGGTAAAGTATGCAAGCATCACTCTAACTCTCCCTGCCATGAGGTGCACTCTGAAATGGTGCTAAATGCTCTCAGCCAGGCTGAAGGGTCAGCCAGGGCCTGGGAGTGCCAAGCACTCTATTGAAAAAGTTGTTCCTGGCAGACACAGAGAACACCCCTCCTTCCAGGATCAGGTAACAAAGAAAGACCCCTCACAGCAGACTCCTGGGGAACCTTTCAAATCAGTCCATGGCTTCAAGGGAAATGTAGCAGTTTCCAGCACAGGAGAGAAGGCTGAAACTAAATTAACCAAGAGAAAATGTACAGTACTGATTTGTGAGACTGTGTTTGAAAATAATATTTACAAACCCTTTCTGCAGTTGCTACTACTGTAAAATATTCAATAGACAGTGTTTTCATGTGAATTATAAAAAGAGGTAGCTCTTTTAATCTAGTAAATTCCAGGAAATCAGTTCTTTACCCAGCCCTCTGACCTGAGATACTGTAAAATACTGGTTTATTCCACCTATTTTGAAAGATATTGGAAGTTATCTAGTAGTTTACTCACTCCAATAGACATTGCAACTAAGCTGTCGTTTTTAGCACTTCAGTCCATAAGGCCTCTCTGTGCTGTCAGGTTCATGCCTCAGGAAAGTCACTGGAAAAAACTACTTGAAACTCTGCTTGTAGCCCAGACCCAGGCTTTGGTGGAGCTCATTAATGCTTAAAGCTGGCTACCAGGGTAAAATATTTTAATTGAGATTTCATGGAGGTAGTGGTCTAAAACTCAATATTCTTCACAGAGTTAAAAGCTAAACAGGATATGGGGAGAGTTTCTATTTCATCATCCAAAATAGGTGACAATTGCACTCATGTTATTTTATAGCTATTGTTGGATTATCTTTTTAGGTTGAAAACAAAATAACCAGTGCAAAAATTAACATATTGCAAAAGCCTTATACAGAAGTGCATCCTCACGTTCCCATGTATTTAAAAATGTTTGTATTCCACTCTAATGAGAAACTAGATGTAAAGGAGAGTGCATTTCATTACAGGTAACTCAAAGGAACTTTCAGGGTATCCAGTCCTATGTTAAGTCAGTGTTAAAACAGAAACATGAACTCCGTATTTTCTAAATGCAATGATGTGCAATGTTTCGGTATTGTCACAAACCAGGTATCACCAATACTATCAAAAAAGAGATCCTCTTTCAAGAGCTTATCTGATATTTTGTGTGGTACTATGAAGAAGTGCACACTGTGCAGTAAAATAAGCACCATTGCCATTCTAAATCGTGGGGACAAAAGTGGAAACCAGGCTGCAGAAAACTGCAGAGTGCATTGGAAGTACTTTTAAGTAAAGCCTTTCAGAGATTCTAAGAACTGCCAAAACAAGCAACCCAACTTCATTTAGAAGAAACGGAAAGCAACTGTGCGGAAAGAAAACCCATGCTACATAGAAGAGATTTGAGGGCAGAACATAGGGCCAAAGGGATGGTAATTCCATCTTGAAATGGTAAGTACCACAAGTGAAAAGGCCTAGCTGAAAATAACAGTGCTCCAGGTACAGGTCTTCCATAAGGTCCTAATTAAGCAAAAGAGATTGCCCAAGAATATTAGCATCAAGAAACAGCTCCAGTAATCTGAGTACCCTGGCAACATAATTAATGAAATATTAAACTGATATTTTAAATCTGGCAGCAGCCCAGGTTAAGTCATGAACTTGTGAGTTAAGCATGTGTTAGTGAAACTTCAGAAGCTAAGTTTTACCCATGAAATATACACTCACAAAGAGGTTATCATCCGCGGAGCAGGCACACACCTACAGAGAGTAGGCAGCCATGCATTCAAAATTACCTCCTGCCTGTGAGCGCAAAGGAGCTACTTAGATCCCTTCTGTGTCCAATAATGGGGCTCAAAGGAGGGACAGCTTGGATACTGTGTATTGCTAATAAGTGAAAAAGGTGCACTGGAGCCTGCATAACTGACTGTAACAGAAAGGGCTATAACAATGCCTGTGAGGAACACAGCAGAAAAAAAAAAAAAAGAGAACACTGACCGGTGGAAAATAGTTCATACCCCTCCTCTTTAAGGCATTTTCTTACAATCCTAATTAGACATGAGCAAATAACTGATTTTTCAATTTGGTGGCTGAACCTAAAAAATACTTTCTAATGTGTTTCAGATCAACCTGAACTGATTTCTTTTGCTCACCCAAAAAGCAGCATTAACAATATTAGGTGTTCAAGCACTTCTACATTTACAAAAATTATTTTATAGCTGCTTTATTTGATGGTATTTAGCTTGGCTGTTTTTTCTCTTGATGAATGATGGAGAATTTGACTTCTTAAAGGAATGATCAATAGATTTTTATTTTAAAAAATTGAAATTTGATCCCAAAGTTCATGAATTTCTTGGACAGACCTAAAAACTTTCCTCTCATATGAAATTTGAACTTGAATGCAGGCAGAATCTCCATTATTGAAAGCCTTTATATTTTTCCCCCTAATTTCGCATCACTAGAATTAATTTTGCCCTCATATAAGTGAAGCAATGTAGCTCTCACAGCCACAGGGTCCTGAATCATCAAAGAACCTGTGTATGTCCTTAATGATAAGGAACCTGAGAAGAGATTTGTATTTCTGTTTGAAAATTAAGCCAACTAAAAAAAATCTAAACTAGCTAAACATCATTTCAACAGCTTACTCCCACATTCCTTTCCCTCTTATAACTGTGCAGTAAATTCCCTATTTTTCCAAAATCCTCTCTGTCCGGTTGAGATTCTGGTTACCACGCTCTGAAGAAGAAGTGATTGAGGGCAGTCTGTAAGCTCCCAGTCTGCACTGATGTCTCCTAAACTGAGGAGTCCTCAGGGTGCTTCTGATCTCCAGGGCCTAGATCAATGCTTTGGCCACAAGCTCTTTTTATCTTGGGCTTATCCCTGCCTGTCTAGAGCTCTCCCTATGCTAATTATTGTGTGGATGAGGTCCAGGCATATGGGCTAGATGAGACCCAAGGAAGGCTCAGGTGAAGTTTTCAACTCCTGTAGCTGGGGGAACCAGGATTTCTGAGCATTCTCACAGTGCAAACCTGCAGTTTGAGCAGTTGTGGACCATTCAGATCCCACCATCACCCCAGTAGCTAACTCCTTACCAAAAAGAAACAGGAGATACGTAATAAGAGAGTGATCGTATCAGCAATTGAGGATTGACTATGTCACTTGAGAAAAATCAATAAACTGAAGAACAGGAAGAAAAACAACATATAAAATAAATAATTCTTTAGCAATCATCTCTGCCCCCGGTATTAAGAGTTCCCAGGACTTTTTAAGAGGGATCTCACCGGCCATACTGCTTCAACAAGTTGTCCAAATGACTTTATATTGTTTCAGTTTTCCTTACACTTTTCCTTATTTCAGTTATTCATGAATTGTAGCTAAGACAAGAGTAAAAACATTTCCCTTTATTTAGGGTGTGCTGGAGGAACCTTGGTTCAGGACCCTGGAATCACAGCCAGATCCAGAGTTCTTTGTTAAAACCTGTGTTTGGAGAATCCTGTCCCCCGCTGCTGACTCTTTTATGTGATGCTGCCTCTTTTCTGTTCTGCTGCTCTTGGCAAACTGGGCCTCCTCTCCCCTCAGGGGGATACTCATCATATTCAGTCTGGGAAATCCCTGCTCCTGGGAAAGGGATGAGGCAGATCTTTCTATCTGCTCTGCCAGCTCTGTGGGTAGTTCCTCTTTCTCCTCTCTGTCTATTCAAGTTCAGGTACAGAAGACCCTTCTCCTAAGCACAAATGGTCCCTGCCTAAGTTCAGGTCAGTTTAAAACCACTCAAGTCTCTAAAGCTGTTGACTGAAACTACACTGACTGACTCTTTTGGGAGATTCAACACCTAGCAGAATTTTATCTATGCACACATAGGTTTAAGTGTCTTAATCTGAGAGTTCTAGCTTGCCCTTATGAATCTATGGCCTTTTATTTCACAACAGCTTTACTCTGGCAGATAGGAGAGCCCAATCATTTAGACCTTGTGACTGAAAATACTTTGAACCTTGAATTAGAGGCATATAGGCTTAGATCTGAAGACTAGCTAGTTTCAGTAAGTTAGGCTGACCGAGTCTAGCCATTATGTCTGAATGCTAAAAAAATCTAAAATTTTTTGTTAGAGTAAGTAGGATCAGATGAGTTTAGAGCAAATAGAAAGAGCTGTCTGTGAGACGTCTAACTGAGCAAAAGTCTGGGTGCCAACATTTAAATGAAGTTTCTTACAGAGATAAAAACTTGCATTTATATCAAAGCCACTCATTCAAAACTATCCCACACTGGCCACTCTGTAGTGTCCATGTATAATGATCCCACTCTAGCTGCTGCACAAGGAGGCAAAGAGTCCATTCAGCTTTCTCACACATCATTTCTGAAAGGAGGTCCAATAGACACCTGTCACTGATGCTTTTACTTGCCCTTGCAAGTAAGGGCTGAGTCACATTCACTAGAAATTGTGTGAGGACAAAAAATTGTATCTTCCTGAGGTGTTTAATACATTTCTCCAACTTCTAGATTATCAGTCTGATAGTCTTCACTGGAAAATCAATCCACATAAAATGAATGCATATACAAATGGCAGCAGCATTAAAAGAAGCAGAGTGAAAAGACTTTGAAAGAAATAGTGGATTATATCTGACAAAAATATCTCTGAGTTCTGAAATGACATTTCAAAAGACATCAGAGGGGCAGGGGAAATGATGGGTATATTTTCTATCTGTTCTGACTACAACTCTAGTAATAAAAATTTCCCTAACACATAATCTTAGCAAAAAATCAGCTCTACGGAGATAATCAGCTTCACCTTGAATTCCTTCAATATGATGGCAAGCATTTTTTGCAGGTAAAGATGCAAGTTAGAAAGGTAAAGACCTTTAGCATGAAAATCTGTGGTTTGTTGCAAACAGACTGACATTTTTGTAGAAGAAAAGTATAATTAAGTTGCAAGATGCTTTTCCAAAACAGAAAGACCTTATTCTACAAGTAAAATTTACCTAAACCAAGTGGTTCATCATGTTGCCTTTTAATTCAACTATTAGTAAATTCAACTCCCACTGCCCCCTCAAAGAGTTTAAATCTGAAAAATATGGAACTGAAACTAACACATAAAAACTGTGGTAGGGAAAAGGCTGGCAAGATTACATGGGTAGAGGAAACCATGAAAATCATTATTGAAATCCAGTGTCTTAAGTTTAGCCAGACAGCTGTACAGGATTTGGGGAGCTCACTGCAGGGCAGGCTCAGCCTCATGCTGTCCCACAGACTGGGGAGGTAACTGGTGCTGTTCAAGTCCTGCTGAGAGAGGGGCAGCACCTACATATAATCCAGGATTCCAGCAGTGATGGCACAGGGTAATTGCTGCCACAAACCCCCATCCTGAGTAAGGATACCTCTGGTCCAGCAGAGATCTTCCACACTGAAGCAGTCAGAAATTATGAGCTCCAGGGAGACTAGGTAAGGGTTAGGTTAAAAATTTTATTGAAAAGACATCTATGAGCCAGGCAAATTGCAAAGGAAAAAGGAACTGTGAGAAGAGCTAGATAATGAGTTTTAAAGAAAAGACAACTTAACTGCACAATACTAAAAGACAAGCATCAACTTTAGAGGAAAAAATATGTTTTGAGGACAGGAACATTCCTGCAAGTCATGGGTCAATGCTGCATGAGACAGGAAAGAAGAATGATTCTTGTTTTGAAACCTTGTTCTTGCCCCATAATCCTTTTCACAGCATAACAGTAGGAAAAAGTTGTTAAACGTACAAAACAGCTACTGCTGTGCTCTCTGCTGTCTCACAGCATCCTTTGATCACCAAAATATATAAGCAGAAGCCCAGGTTCATTGCTAAGCAACAGACTGCTTAAACACATACCTGAATTCAAGTGTGTGACAAAATTATTTTCATATTAGTAGGACAGAAGCTTGTAACTCAGTTTAAATTCACATGAGTGTCTTTCTGAGGAGTGATGGGGTATGGAGGTGATAGTGTGCACTCTCTTCCCAGCACCTTCAATGTCAAAGAGGAGGTCACACGAAGCTAAAGCAATATTAGACTTTAGCTGCTTTCTTGATGCTGCTTTTGGACTCAGTGATCTTCATGATTGTTTCTAATCTAAGTGATTCTATAATTCAGTAGCAGCCATTTTCAGTTTATGTCTGTTGATTCATTTTTTGTAGTGGTTCTAGAGTTTTCCCTTCTCATGAATTAGGAGTGGTGGAGCATGACTGAAACATTCAAATACAACACCTGAAGGGGATGCTGCATGATCTGATCCTATTACCACTGTCATGGGACACCACACACTAATCTTTCATCACCAAGAAGGCTTTAGAGAACATTCACTCCCACACTGTAATCCTGGTTTATAGGTGTTACAAGCAGGTTCTAAACTTATTAGAAGTGCCTCTGACCAAATTAAGGTCCAAACAAGACTATATGCAGAAGTCAATAGTATAGATTTTATTGAATAGTAAATATGAGAGGGGCAGAGAGAGAAAGGAAGAGAAAAAGATTAAAAAGAGCTGGAGGGAGAGAGAGATGGTGACAAAGACAGATTAAAGAAAATATCACCACTCCATGGATCCCACTGGCATGCCAATGATCCTGTCCAGCTGGTCTTGGTGGTGAGGGTCCCCTGGAAAACAAAGAATCCAATGGATTAATATACATTCAGGCCAGGTGGGAAAGCCCAGGAACCACCCCTGAGGGGTGGGGGCAGGGCAGGTTTAAGTATCTTACAACAGACTCTGGGTCTGTTGCATCATGTTCAATCCTCTGGTGCAAGGCCTCAGGAATGAGTCTGGAGAGCATTTTGGGAGGTGTTTGATGGATTATGACACCTCCTCAGCTTCCTCTCCTGTGAATGTCTCATGGATGGGGCCTTCCTGGGGTTGGGGCTTCCAAAGCTGGGCCGGTTTGTGTAGGGGAGGATGGGTGCTCACTGCCTCTGACCAGAGGTTACACCACACTCTCCCCTTCTTGAGGGGGGTCAGGGGAAGACTCTGCAGACCTGGCCTCTGTGGGCTATGGCCTCCCTCACCCCAAACCCAGACAGGGATGGTTTTCTGATGGATTTGGCTTTCTTGTGGATGCACTTTTTTTCCCCTTGCCCAATCTAGGACTGATTCACTTATTTGTTTCTGCTGCAATTGAGCTTAAGGTCTACTATTGGTGGGCTGGTTTGAACTTGTGAAATCTCCTCAAGGAACACTTGGGGACCTCCATTGGTATTCTATTATGAAAGTACAGCCCATAAACAAGAGGAAGAAATATTGTTGCTCCCTGACTGACCCATAGGGAAGAATAACACAGAGGCTAAGAGTGTTAAAATGTTTCTCCTAATAAATAAAGTAGATCAGACAGAACATGCTCAGAGCCCTCTTGCAAGCATATCACAGAAGAGTAAAACTAATGTGAAAACCACAGTCTGACAGGCTGAGTAAGAGCAGGTACATAGTGCTTTCTTTTTCATCCTCCTCTAAATATTGCCTTGGCTATCAGCTTCCTTCCAATGTCGGGTTTTTTTCACTATAACCATTTTTCCCCCTGCATTTAGATTCCTTTTTCATCATAGTACATAGAACCATAGAAGGGTTTGGGTTGGAAGAGACATTCAAAATAATCCAGTTCCAACCTCCCTACCATGGACAGGGACTCCTTCCACCATGTTGCTCAGAGCCCCATCCAACCCGACCTTGAACACTTCCAGGGATGGGGCAGCCACAGTTTCACAGTGCCCCACCAGCCTCATAGTGACAAGTCTCTTCCTGGAATCTCATCTAAACCTGCTTTTTTTCAGTTTGAAACCATTCCCCCTTGTCCTATCACAACATGTCTTTCTTGTAAGCTCCCCTCAGGTAGTGGAAGGCTGCAGGAGGGTCATCCTAAAACCTTCTCTTCTCCTGGGTGAACAATCCCAGCTCTCTCAGCTTTTTCTCATAAGAGAAGAGCTCCATCACTCTAATCATCTTCATGGCCTACTCTGGACTTGCCCCATCAGGTCTGTGTCCTTCCTGTGCTGGGAGCCCCAGAGCTGAGCTCAGTACAGTTCTTCAGGTCTCCTTCTTCTATGAGATGTGGGACACAATTTTTATATATAAGTATATATGAATATTTATGTGTACAAATAACATATGCAATGTAGACACATATGTATGCATTTACACAGCTACTTACTTTTGACTAAGACATCTGAGAAAAGGAAAAATAGATCTTGCTGCTGTAGGACTTACTCTTCCTTACCAAGTATTCTCCCTACTAGTTGTTACATTCAATTCTCTAAACCCTCAAGCATTTGGAACCTGAGAAGTGTGAGAAGAGAACTGTTCAATCTCTCAAATGAATAAATAATTTTAGTTGATACTGAAAATCTGCAAAGAAATTAGTTGCTGTAACAGCCACTGAAACTGTGTAAGAAATTTTGGGAGAAACTGATTCATAAAGGCATCACACACATTCAAAGTTATTTTCTTCATGTTTATTAAAGTCACTTAAGGAAAGGTATAAAAAACCTCAAGAGGCAGAAACATGATAGCAGTGATAACCAGCTGGGTTCTGGGCAAACATCTTGATGACTGGGAATGGCACCAAGGCTTTTCCAGCTCCTCTACAAGAGACAGGAGGAAGGGCAAGAAATACAAAATCTGCCACAGATGGGACCCTCTGCACCTCACTTCAGATGTCTGTAATGTAAATGCCTATGTTTGAAGTAGCCATCCCCAGGTAATTTTACCTGGAAGCAAGACATCTTTCCATTGCAAGATCCAGGATCAGCCTGACTCATCAGATGCAAGCTATGTGTAATTTTATAGGCTAATTGTGGTTGCAATTAATCTGGTTTAGCTTTGTTGTTTTAATTTTTGGAGATCTGTTCAGTTCACTTGAACCGCACCTGTTGAGGGAGCAGTTTTAAAATTTTGCCTCATGCTTTTATTTATTGACATAATGTTTGTAATTATCACCCCACTTCTGTTAGCAATGGTTTTGATGTGGCTTCTGAGGGCTCAGACTTGAGTGTACAGAGAACAATATTCTTTACAAAAAGTGCTGATTTCGGCTTATGTAAAATGCTTCACACAAACATGAATGTCTTTCTGGAATAATCTCTCTCTTCTCCTCTTGCAAGTAAAAGATACATCCAAGCAACCTCAATAAGAACAACAGTGTAGCTCTGATCAAAGCTAATCACAGTGTAGTAGAAATGTTTAACTTTTTTCCTCTACTTTCAATGCAATTTCAAAATAATCTAATACTCACTTCAACAGATCTGAAATATATATCAAATGTTTTGATCAAAGGCAAAAAAAATGCATTTCAAGTCATCATTTCAATTGTTATCCTATACTAAATATTAATGTGTATTCTATCATAATGTTAAAAACAATTATTTGGTTTTATTTGTAGACATTGCATAGGAATTAGCAGTTTAACCTTATCTACAGAGACCATTTTCCATGTATGGATATGAAACATTACAAGAAGATCAATTCAAATTTTTCATTTTTCAAGAATTCCGAAATGTTTGGCTCCTTATCCCATTTTATCTCTCAGAATTCCTCGAGAAATGAAAATTCAGATCAAGCCTGGTGAAGTTTTATGAGGGAAAGTGATATTCAGGTTCTCTGAAATCTACTGAAATTCAGCTATAATCATTTGGATGAATCATGAAGAATTATTCTTTCTAAAAACTGGATGTATGTTTTAAGTTGGGTGACTGTGGCATACCACTATAAAATCCATATGATACAAAATAAACTCCTTGAATAATTATTTATACTGAGGAGGCATAAAGATCTTGTGTTACTTGCACAGAAATTAAGGACGAGATGATGCTTCATTTGGGTCTTCTCTCTGAGTGTCTCAATGTGACTTGGAAAGATAATAAATTTAAGTCTCAGAAAAATCAACCCATTATTGTATTCTCAGTAATTTTAGAAAATGGGAGTGGAAAATCAGTTAAATGGAAGTGCTCAGAACAAAGTACTTAGATGCTATCTCAGACTCCAATTATGAAGACCAAAGAGCAAGCCCTTCCAGCTATCATTAGCACCACAGGAGATATTTTACTAAGCTCATTTAAAACATAGACGTGCACCTAAATCCCTTCTCACAAAAACACATCTTCTTCTGTCTAAAATTTCCCTGAAGTAAAAATGTTGAAGCACTGGTGTGCAAATGGAGCAATTAAAAGGAAGATTAGAAGAAATTTAAAGAATGTATTTCCTTCATAGCTACTCTTATTACTATTCTGAAACTCCTCAGAGTCTCATTTGATTTCCCCAATGGATTCTTAGTCTTTTTCTAGTATCAATATCAGTCACCATCTCTCCCTGCAGAGTAACACATCTGTTCTCAGGGAAAAGAAGGGCAGACAGATACAGAGTTTTTTTCTAAATCAAGCCAGAACTCGTTAAGCATTTTGTTTTCCCTCTTGTATTCCCACAGCCATAGGAAAGACATAGCAGGTAAAGAAGTACTCACTACAGAGAAAAAAAAATTACCAAGTTTATAAACTACAGTGAAGCCACATAGTTCTCATGAAAGTCTGATGTATTTAAATAAGCTGAATTCACTTTTACTGAGGGAAAAAATATTTGTTTAATTTTTTTACAAGTATGATTTAGGACTTCGCCTTTTTTCACTGAGAGTAACAAAATAAAGGATTAGTTTTAAGATTGAAGTGGTCTCAAGCAGCTTACAGGGTTAGGGAATTCTGCAGAAGCAAAGGCTTTATGGGGAAGAATAGCTTTTTATGCCCAAAAGAATGGCCTTATTTATTTGAAAATGTAATGGCTTTAATCTTGAGGTATTACCTGAGCTTTCACCTTTCTAAAAAGCAAGGTATATGCAAGGAACCCTGAACTAACCTGTTCTGACTTTAAAAGCTCTTTATAGCTCTAGCTCTTAATTTGAAGGTCTCTGTTGCTACTGAAGCAGCTTGGTCAATATGATCTGTACAGCTATCTCAAGTACAAGTTGCAGCTAATGGAAATAGAGTCCACAGTTAGGATTTTACTGAAAAAACACTTTCCCAGCTGAATGAATCAACAATAAAAGGTTCTGCCATCTTTTCTGGCCAAACCCCTACGCTCCACCTCTTACAAAAGGATATAGTCACAGTCATACATGTTTGATTTCTCCTACTTGAGTCCAGATACTGAGACAAGGTGAAACCTTCACCTCACACGGGGTAGCAGAAGCTCATGTCTGACAGGTGAAAAATTTGAAAACACCTGAGGTTCAAGACTTAGAACCTGCAGTTTTTTCCCTTCACTTAAAGGCATATTGACACCGTGGGCTGTCAAATACTTGATTTGTATTCAGCAGTCTCATTTAATTGCCCTTAACTGCTTCTATATGATCAATGTCAGAGTCACTCTCTCTTAGATAATTCAACCTGTGGTACCTAGGGAGCACAGAGGAAAAGAGAGTTCTCCAGCTGCAAACTAGCAAAAGGGAAGGAGAAAGAAATATAGTGAGAAAAACCAGACCATTCTTGGAATAGACTATAAAATGTGTGCAAAAGACTTAACAGTATTTAAGAATTAAGATAAAAACAGGAGAAGATAAACTACAGAATAATGTACAAAAATTTTTCAAGACACAAAGAAGCAAAGATCAGTTAACCATTGATACTGCTGAGCAATCCATGGCTGAAATACAGAGTAAAATCACTTTATCCCTCTGTCACTTCTATAATTGCAGTTCAATTTATGTTTGCTAATCTATTACACTTCACCAAAAAGTTACAAAATGTTGTCTTAAATAACTTGCAAATCAAAATTAGTTTGTGCAGTTTGAAAATTCAGGAACCTGTTTTCTCTCCAAAAGCAGCAAAATAAACATGGTTATCTCAAAAAATGCATCGTACCTTACAAGACTTTAAAGAAAACCAGAAGAGGCATTTACCCCAAAATGCAGGATGGAAAATTGAGCTCAACACTGTTTTAGTTTCAAGGCTGGACTAAATCACATTTCATGCTCTCTTACCTTCTAGATAGTTTATTTAAAACTTCCAAGAGTACTTTTGTACTTAGTTTCTAAGATCCTAAAGTTTCAAACTGCAACTGCATGAATGCATGTGGAGTGCTCTTTACTGAGCTGTCCTTCTGTCCCTTTGCCAGCTGTAGATGGAGCAGCAGGCAGTTTCTTCTTAGGAACTGCTAACAACTTAGGATGGGAGAATAGAAAAATCATGTTTATGATAACACAGTAGAGAATAGCTGTAATTTGCAAGGTAAAACATGACATCATAAATGTCCTTCAATTCATTTGTGGGTTTGTGGACACCACTTAGCACCAGACCTGGCAGTTTTGGGCTTTGGGCATTCTATTCAGATTACTGTATTATTTCTGCCTTTGAAAGAAGCATGCAAGGTAGGTGGCTTCATGTCCTGGACAGTAACTTCCAGTTACAGTAAAGGGAGGCTGAAAGTGATGTGGTTAACATTTACAGAGATCATAATAAGGGCATGCTCTAAGAGTCATTATGAGACACTGAAATAAACCTCCCTCTTTCCCAATCAGCAACACAGCTCTCAACCATCCAGCTTTCAGTAGCTCCCCATCATTCTTCTGACAGGCATTGTAGCCATTGCTCTCAGTACATGTGGCTCAGTCAGTTTCCCCGTTTCAGTTCCCTGGAACGAATAATTCTCACTTCCCTTTCAGAGCAAAAATCCAGGTAAATTTGGATTTCAGGCTACACAAGCAGTGAATGAAATGAGACATAGCTTCATGATCACCACTACTTGGCAGTGATCTTCAGAAAAAATTCTTACCTCCCTGTACTCCACTCCTGCATCTTGGCATCACAGAATCATAGAATGACCAGAGTTGAAAGGGACCTCAAAGATCATCTGGTTCCAAGGACATATTTCGCTAGATCAAGTCACTCAGAGTATCATCAAAAATAGGTAAAAATAAAGTTCTTTAACACCAATGTAGCATTAAGAAGAAGGCATTCTTTATACTACCAGATGCACAAGGGGATATCTATCTCCTCTGAAATATCATTCATCCTGAGTACAGGAAAGAACTTCTGTTTATATACTGTATTTTACATACATATTAATTGATTTTCCTGGAATAAACACCAATAAGATTATAATTTTCTCAAAGATCATTGTTCCCTCCCCTATGCTCATGTGTTCTTCTGTCCCGGAGATCTCTTTGGTAGTCCTGGGTGGTCAGTGACCCCGAAGTCGACTGCTTGGTCAACTGGTAAAAGGTAGGGATAACTGGGCTGGATACTCTCCAGTTCTTCTTCCTGCTCAATGCTTAGCATCACCCTACAGAATAAACATTGTGCAGATCCATAGGCTAGTGGTTTATGACGAAAAAGTGTTATATTAATCCACCAGGAGTAAACAACTCTTCATCTGGCAACAAGAGCTCCATCCACCCTGACTTTGAACACTTCCAGGGAAAGGGCATCCATAAGTTCTCTGGGTGACCTGTTTCAGTGTCTCAGCATTCTCACAATAGCGGCTATTTTTTTTCCTAAGATATAATCTAAACCTACTCTCTTTCTGTTTGAAGACATTTCCCCCCAACATATAGTCCTGTCACTGTATGCCGTTGTAAGAAGTCAGTTTGCATCTCTCTTGTAGGCTCCCAACTGGAAGATCACAATTAGGTCACCCCTAAGGCCTTTCTTTTCAGAGGGGCAGAATCCCCTCCCTTGGCCTGCTGGCCACACTGCTTTTGATGCAGCCTAGGATACAGTTGGCTTCTCTCAAGGCTCCCAGTATTCCCATTAAATTTTTACAAGATGAACACCTCCACATCCAGGTACTCTGCCCTCTGTCTGGGCTTTTGCCTTTCCACTGGAATAGCAAGTACTCTGCTCTAAAAGATCTAATAGTTCTTCAGCTTAAGGAACTACATATTCTCTAACAAAATTCAGAAGTCATATTTCCACAATATTTGCAACCAGTTAGGTGCTGAATTCTATGAATTACTAAAGTAAACTAACATTTCTTCAGTGTTTTATTCAAGACTGCCTTACCCTGTTGCTACGATCACAGTGATGCTTCCATGTGATGGTGTTTCTATGGATGTTACAGTGTGTTGAATTCATGACTCATCTCCATTTTAAAGATAGTCAGTATGCACAAATACACAAAAATATCAAAAGGTTGCCATCGCTTCACCTTTTCAAATCCGGTTTACGTGCTATTTGATGTAAAACACAGATGGCTTTCCTATCATGAATGGTGAATAATACTGACCACAACAAATTTTTGAAGTCTCATCAGGTCAGGAAGAGTGAATCACAAACTGCTTGATTTTTTAGTGATGACCTAAATGTGTAGCAGGTACTGCTTATCAAGTGGTATGAGGTGTAAGTGAAGGAACAACACATCCTACTCATTCATTTATCAGCTGTGTGTGCAAAGAAAATCAGATGCCATGATGCATTCCTAAACTCACTGAAGACAATGAGAAGCCCCTCTTTCCAGTGAAACAGCTGCCAAGTCCTATGGCAAGGAATTTTAAAAATGTACATTTGTGAATGCCAAATTCCTCAAGATGAAAGAAATTCTGACATTCCATTGGTGATTTTGCCATAAATTAAAATAAATTGAATAAATTGAAAACCATCAAATCTCAGGATTTTCCAGTGACCACATTTACTTCCCCAAAATTCACCAGATTATGTTTTATGGCTTTTTATTCATTTTTGCTTACATTCTCATTATAGAATGGTGACTTGCATCATTCAATAGCTGCTTGATGTAAGTAGAGGCATGGACAGTTAGTTTCAACATAGACCCAACAGCACAGATATCTGAAGTTGTACAGGATGGATTGCAACTTTTGTCATTCAGACTGCATGAGACCTGAGTCATATAAGGCAGAATGTCCCATTGCCCAGCACAGACTACAGAACATTATCCAGTGATCCTAATAGATAGAGAACTAACAGATAACTGATCTTCCCCCTGTTGAATGAGGTGAGAAAGTTAGGGATAGGCAAGGTAGAATATCATGGATGACGTAGAATCCCTTACTCTAGAGCCTGGAGAGACAACAGATCACTAATACCACTGCAGTGAATAAATCTGTCTCAAGCATATCAGCAAGGTTTGAAGTTTGAGTCAGGCATCATTTCCCTAGGAGTTTTGTTCCAGATAGCACATAAAAAAGCTAAAAATATATACCTTCTACCTAATTATCTGGTTTAACTTCTAGATACTGCCTTTGCCTGCTAGATTAAAGACTGATTGCATCTACTGATCTCTCTTTTTTTAAAATATACATATGTATGTTTATAGTTTTATAAATATCTAAGTTGTATCTTGATTTTCTTTTGATCATGGAAATAATTTATGAACAATTTCCTCACTGTGCATATGAACACTTCATAAACTCTTACTTTTTTGATAAGAGGTGGCAAGAGTAATCTGCTTTAATGTAATGTCTTCACTGTGAAAAAATACAAATAGAAGTATCATACCCCATTCATTGCAATGAAAATTATAATGTGTACATCTAGCTCAACTGGTATCAATTAAAACTCTAGAAAACAGCCCTTAATAGGATCAAAAAGGCCTTTTTTATTTCATTCCTTCAAATGCACATCAAAGCCTCCAACTCCCTGGATAGTGTTGTTAAGCGGCTCTTTAATATGTGCTCTGTCATCTGACAGTAAGGAACAAGGAATTTTTGGCCAAATAACAGTTGAGCTGCAATATCACCATTGCAAAACACAGTTCTGCGGTTAGGGTAAAGAGAAAGTTTTACTGTGAAGGCATCATGAAGCTCAGCTGAGGCAAAGCAGCTGAAGAATCGACATCCTGGTTTTAAGAAGCCACTTGTCCAAACACATCTTTTGACTCATGGAATATAAGCATGAAAACTTACCCTACAGCCCAAAAATGCCTCCCACAATTTCACCTAAAAGCAGAATTGGATCATATTTCTGCCCTTAACTGTTGGAAACAGTCATATCTGTCGAAGAACACACTGTTCTCTTAGTCTATGGAGATCCTGTGAGAGCCTCCCCCTGAAAAGCTGGACTTACAATGAAGTTCAGACCTGAGAGGAAGAATTTTTGCTGGTTCCTCTGCTCAAAAGGAAGTATTAATTCTATGCTGTTTGATCTTTAGATGTGGTTTCTTCAGGATTTGAGACATACTGACTTCCTTAAATCTGTAAGATTTATGCAAAACTTGAGTGAGGCAAGAGATAGATGCTATTATTCTCTAAAAGAACACCAAATAGGAGTACACATTGTCCTGGTCAGGCAGGTTGAACTTTCTGTGCATGAAGGGTAATAAATAATTCTATGCTTGACATACATTTTCCAAATAACTCAGAATATCTGGTGTTAATGGCAAATTATGCTGTACTACACTACACAGAGATATGAACATCTAGATTGCTTCATCTATTAAAACAAAGGACTTGCTTGCATAAATTAAGACTTCATTTGGAGACATTGCCTTCATTACCTTTTCTTTCCAGTCATCACCATGATACAACAATTCCTACCATTTAAGTGAAAACAGATTGTTAAAGACTAACATAACATTGTTTCAGACCTCAGCAGAAGCTTAATCACAGACAGCCTGGAGATGCCTTTCCCTTTATGGGAAAATCAGATCATGGATTTCTACATTCTCAGAGCTGCTGTATAGAACTTTGAAACTACTGTTCCTAACCAAAGTTTGCATATATTTAAACATAATTTATGAGGTACATACCAATATCTAGATATTCAAATAGAATCTTTCTCTCAGCAGAATGAAGAGAACCACTGGATACAGGGTATACAACCCTTTTGCTGCAAATTGAGAGTCATCTGAGATCAGGAAAAAAGGGAAAACTCGACTAACCTCTGGGCTCCAGATACTGGAGTAAAAATATCCAACATCCTGATTTATGTATCTGTTTTCCTGAAAATCTATTCCCATGGAATTTAACTTTTCACTTAAAAACTCCTAAGGAAATGAAGTCTTCCTTCTATATGAATATTTTTTTTTTTCCTTTCTCAGATACTACATTGCAAAGAGGAATTAGGGATAACTATCATGAGGTCTTCACAGTGTATAGATCTAATAGAAAAATGCACACTTCAGGACAGTGGAAAAGCCCAGGATAGACTGATTCCTGTAAAGCTGGAAGGAATTATCATTGCTTAAGGTAAAACTTTCAGAAGTGCCTAAGTCACTTAGGCACTGAAGTCCCATTTTCAAAAATGACATACACACTTAGAAACATAAATCCAATTGAAGCTTTATGATTATTGTAGCCTAATAGTTACTTCATTACTTCCCATGTAGCAAGTAGGCAGCCTGTTATGAAGGCTTACTTGACATGTGGAAGAAGATTAAGCTATAGTAATTCATGATTAGCAAACGAAATCATGGGACCCCACAGCTTATGAATGTGTAAATTCAGCTCATGGGAGGTTTTCGACTCATAGCTTGTAGAGAACTTCACCCAGAAGTTCCTCCAACAATCCCACAGCAGCTCCCTGAATAGATGTGTGAATGCATTTTCTTGAAATCTTGCTTTATCATAAGAAATAGCTACAGATTTTTCAATTCTCTGAAATATGATTCCAAATGTTCTAACACACAGGTGTGTATTTTAATATAGTTCCAAAGAGAATGTTTACTGAGAGCCTGTGGTTCTTTGTATTCCTTCATTTCTTCTACCTACGTCAGGTTACACAAGTTTTCAGGTACCTGTGTGTCTTCTTGGTGGGAACACACACACACACCATGAAAAATGCACTAAGAAAAGACACACTAATGGGTTAATCATCCATTTAAATCGATGTGTGGGTGGCTAAATAATTCATTTGAAATATAGCTCACTTCTCACCCACTCACAAAGGTGTTACTGAAGGCATGAATTCTCTTTCATATTTGGGAACAAACAAGGCTTATTTTTTGGCTTTTATAAGAAATGCTAAACCCAACGTGAGAACCCATCTTCTCAAATACACACAGAGTTCCCACAAGCATTTATGTAACATCTCCTGCTGTGGGCTGATACTAGTAAACAGTAATGTTAATACAAACTAAAGATATATTATCGCTAATAATACAAAGTAATAATGTGTTTCTATTGGTTAGGGCATCACAAGTGTATAACCTAAGGCAAAGCCTGCTTTACATCTGGAGAGAGAGAGAAAGAAGACAGTCACCTTTTTACAGCAGTAAATGTCATGCTTTGTAGAATTTCTGATTCTCTGCTGCAATGTGATTCTGTAAATATGATGCATTCATTCGTTCTATGTCTATTGTCCTGTGCCTTGGAATGGATGCTGTGATCCAAAAGACATGTATGAGGAATCACTGGACTGACTGAAGAACCACACTATTTAAATCAGAATATGCTGTATGAAAAGACTTTGTTTTCATTAACATGGTGAGCTTTTCTGCCAAACTAGCTGCAACTGAATATCCTGCTCTAATAAAAAGTACACACTAGTCTCTGTTTACAGAATATATCTGTTTCCAAAATGCTGCTGCTAGATAACAAAAGCTTGTAAATCTTTCCTATTCCTGTGAAATAACTCAAACATGCTTGGAAGGGAGCATCCTATATTGGTTCTGCTTTTCAGGTAAATATATATCATGCAACAGGAAGCATGTTTATCATTCTGCTTTTCCACCCTCCTTTATGGATTTTAGGTGTTTTAGTTAAAAAACAACAACATGATATTCAGAAAATATGGGAAAACAAATTCTAAACCGTTTTAGAATTGAATTGATAAATTCAGGAGAATACTTCTGACACAGCATGCTTAGCCTTCAAATTTAGGGAAATGCTAATTTAACTACATGTAGAAGCAACCCTGAGGCACTCTCCTTCAACAAGGCACTGTCTTCCTGGCAGTCACTGCATGAAAAAAACAAGCTCAAAGTGGTTTTTTGCACAAGGGTTGACATAATACATTTCCCCACTATACTTTATTATGCTATCTTGCTCATCTGTTCATAAGGTGGGCGCTGTGCACAACAGCAAAATTGTCTTTCAGGAAATCACTTTCTGGTTGACTCTTTCTTTACTCGGACACTCAGCTCTCCTATGCTAATAAACAAGGAAACACACTGAACTATGTATCTAAATTTATCTTCAGTTTTATAAATCCATCTACAGCAGAGATCCAGTTCAAATCCTGCTGGATTGAAAGGGAGTCTTTCCACAGTGTTTTAGATCAGGGTATGCATCCTGCCTCGGACAGCTCATCTTTCTGTATAAAAGCCCTTCCAATTCCTTTCAAGTTTCCTTCTAAAAACATCTTTTTCTTCTATGAGAAGACATTCTGAAATATTCTCATTTTCTTCATGCTGTGAAATTACAGTATGTGGTCTTTATGGGCAGTGTATGATGCAACTGGCAAGTGTTAAATAGCTGGCCACCCACTGTGGAATAATAGTGGATGGTAGCAAAAGCACAGTAAAAGTCCATCAAATAAAGGGCCAGAATTCCTTAGACAACAGTTAAAACCCCAGGGATAAAGCAGTCGAGCATCACTTCCTGCTTAAGATAGATGACATTGGTGTCCAATGAAAACAGACCTAGACACACGGGGAAAATGCAGAGCAGATCCTGAGATCTAGATGTGAAGGCACCCCATGAGCTGCACTTGTTATCTGTCCACAAAACAATACATAAATCTGTAGTGTCACCTGTT
>NC_031773.1:21272270-21302380 GCF_001522545.3 Parus major | reverse complement strand
GAAAAAGAAAAAGAAAAAGAAAAAGAAAAAGAAAAAGAAAAAGAAAAAGAAAAAGAAAAAGAAAAAGAAAAAGAAAAAGAAAAAGAAAAAGAAAAAAAAACAACCCCAGACAATGTGTGAGCACTTCTGTGGTGAATATTTGTGAGGAAAGTGGGCTGAAACCTCTTTTTTTTTTTTTTTTTTTGAATAGTGGTCACATTTCTTGAGCTGAATAAAAATGAAAGCAAAAGGAACTTTAATTAATGGGATGTCTTTTGATTTGTAGAGCAAAACTGCCAGAGCAGATGTACCAGCAAAGAGGATTAGATTGTCCCTTCCCTGACGCACTGAAAATTTCTTTTTCCCCTTGTAGTAACCCCCATTGAGGAGAGGCTGTCTTTAGTGTCTAAAATTCAGCACTGCTAAAGAAACTGTTGTATTTGGGTACAATGGGTAGCTCTCACAAGACTAGACAGAATATGTGAGGAGAGAGCTAATATTCCTTTAAATCCAAGGTTGATTCCACTTCAGTATTTAGAAAAGCCTAAATAAAAGAGAATTTCTAAGTTTGAGTTCTTTCAAATCTCATCAAATATGTATTAAAGTGAATCCTGAAGCAGTCATGATGAATGTTCATCCTTTCAAAAAGGATGAAGTAACTTAAAGAAAGACTCTTGAATTTGTTTTTTAATTTATATTAAAAGCCCGATAATTTACCTGTTTATAAGATCTTTGGCTTAAGTTCAACTTTGAGCAAGATGGAATCATGAAGTGCGAATGTAACTGATGAATTTTATACACACAAATTAGGTCTGATAAACAAATTCCTTAGGTATTTGATTTTTAAGTATTTTAAATGGTGTTTTTAAAACTCTAGTTTGAAGATAAACAGATCTCCACTTCACTTCTACTTATTTAACCTCCTTTGCACCAGCTGTGAAATAAGGTGTATATTAAAAATTTTAAAAATTCTTTTTATCTAGTGCTTGCTTAGGCTCATTTTGAATTTCTTCTGTATTGAGAAAAAGCAAAAAAAATCCAAACAGATTGCATTGGAAATACATAACTAGCTCAGTGGTGGACATAATAAGGTGGTGAATGTATAGTAGAGAGAAACATTTATCATTGGATAAATGTTATCATTTATCCAATGATAAACTAAATTGCTGCAGGAATCAAAATAATACTTAAATTTTTAATCTATATATTATATTCCACCTATAAACAGCACATATATACTTAAGCAAATGTGTGCACAAAAAAGAGATGAAATTATGCATTTTTCAGGCTACAGTACTTATTTCTTGTCTTTTTGGATCCCTCCTGGAATGGAAAAGGCACAGAGGACTTCAGTTTACATTTTCCTTCCTTTCCAAGGGATAGGAACTCTGGCCTACATCTATTGCTGTCTTAGTTAAAAGCTAACCTTGATGTAAGCTTCCATGAAGATGTGTCCTAAGTCACAATTTTGTTAATTACTGCTTGTGTAAGTGATAAAAATTACTTTCAATACACAATTTCCATCATGTTTATTTGCCCAGAGCAGTTTCTACTGCCAAATGTCAAACAAAAATCAAAGCTCAAATGTTTCCTTTTGTTAAAAAAGGTTTCTTCTGATGCAGAACTTGGCCATGCATTGCTCTCCCACTGGGTAAGTTACTACATTGTTTAGGCTACGATCCTGACAACTTCAAGTCCTAAGGAAACATTCTGAACGTGTTTTTTCTTCTTGAAAATCACAGTATAGATTATACTTGGCATAACACTCCTGCTGCTACTGTAGAGTCAGAAGCTTCATATTGGCATCAAAAGTATGTGCAGCACCAGGGACCTACACCTCAACAGCACACACATCATTGCCAAGGAATCACAACTTTTATTTAACCAGCTGTAAATCTTGTAGAACACAAATAAAAACAATGCTAGTAAGTTCTTTTACCAAACTCTCCAACATCAAGACTCTGGATGGGATCCTGCAATGGTATGACCAGCATATCATTAGAGAACTCATCTCAAGGAAAGGGTTTACTGATATCAGCTGTTTCCCACGTGTGCCTAGTTAATCTACAGTCCTTTTTTCCACACTTATTTTATATAAAAACAGTGGGTAAAAATAAGCACATGGCTATTTACCAGGGATGCACTGCTCTTCCCTTCACAGCAGGAAATTGCTTGTTTGTATATTCAACTGTAGACCCTTACATCCAGCTTTGATATGCAGGGGATAAAAAAGAAAAAAAGGCAGGAGCTTGAAAGTGTTACCTTTTGGCAAAAAACCCAATGGGTATTCTATGAAAAATTTATGTCCTCTGGACAACTGATAGCTAAACTGTTCATTCTAAAACTAATCAGATCATTACAGCATAAACATTTTACCACCCTGTATAAAAAAATCCAAGATAAGCAGAGGCAGAGATTGCAGTTCATATAGTGAACAGAGGCAAAGAGCAAATATGTAGACTCATTTGAAGACATTAATAACATAATTAGTAACAAAATTACAGCCATGAAGTGATGGTGTACTAAAACTGTGATAATGGTGAGAAGCAGAAAGTTCAGGCAGGGACTGAATTTTCTTTTTCCATAGAATTTGCTATATGTCAAAGATTCTGTTCTAGTTTATTCCTCTTTCATTTTCACTATGAATTTTCATGTGCAATTTTATGGTGCATTTTATTTTCAAATTTTAATGCAGTACATATTATTCATGGACATAAAGATAGACTGGCTATAAAATTGTGGGTTTGTTTGTTTAACTGTAAATATAATGTTTATTAGGAAGGAAGACATAGCTTTATAATATCCAGCTATTCAAAGACCAACAAAACCTGTCCTCCTTTATAATGTTTTTTTTTTTATCTGTAGTGACAGAAAAAACCCAGCAATTTGGGCTTGTGCATGGAAATTGAATTAGAAAAAGGATGTAATGTGAGTGAGTTTATCACAGTCACATTTCTAAAACAGCATTACAGACACTTTACTTGCTCTTGCTGCATAATTAAATTCATGATTCAGCCTGTTTTGTTAAATTGCATTCATGTCTACATATGCAAAGGTCTGATTCTTTTCCTTTTTTTTTTTTAATTCTGGAGCAGAGTTAAGATAGAGCCACACTTACCCATGAAGCACTACACTAATTCTTTGTTCTTTGTACTTTTTACTTTTTTAATTATATCTTCCTTGGTTTGTAATAAACCCACTGCTCTACTCCAATACCTTAGCTTTACTATCATGATTTTTTTTTAAATGTACAACATTATTTGCTATACTTACAAAAGCTAAGGTAAGGCAATGAATTATCTACTGATAGCACAGCATCTAGTGATAGAACAATGCAGCCCCTTCTTGTTCCCATGTGTGTTTCTCCAAATAATGTTGCCCACTTGCTGTAGTGTAAGAACTAAACAAGTTTTTTTCCTCCTTTAAAAGTCCCACAAAAACTTGGCTTATTTGGTTTCTTTATATTCAGCCTCATCCCAGTTTTATTGCCAGCACATCTCTATGAAACAAATTCCAGAGATTTCAATTCACTCTTAAGTCCAAACCCCATACAGTTATAGTTCCATCTTTTATCTGAAAGATATTCTAAACTAAGGAAAAACTATTCTTTTATATCTAAAAGAATATTCTGATTCTGAAATTACTTGTTCTGCAATTCATGCCATAGCTGCTAAAATTCTGTAATATATCCTATTTTTCTCTGCTCCTCTGATCAAATACAGTTTTTCAGGTTTTGTGTTTATAGCCTGAAAACTAAGATGTAGGTCATTTGTGTGTCACATTATTTGATGCAGACACTTTCTCTGCTAATTTGTGTGTCTTGCCAGGAATCAGAAAAAAGTTGACCATTACACCTGTGCCAGTGTAAAGCGGTTTTGCCTCCTTACTCTGAGTGACAAGAGAATGATTAGCAAACTAGGACTGCCCCTCTCCAGCTGCATAGTCTCAGCATGGCCACTGGTAAGTGAAGAGCCATCAAACAGACATGGAAATGTGCATCCATGGAAAAAAAAATTCACAGTGGTTGTGGCTATGACTTTCAAATCACTTTGCAGAGCACAGTCAAATGTTACCCCATGAACTGCAAGGTATCAGAGGCATGACTACAAAATCAGCTCTTGAAACACTAGTGGGAAACACTAACCTGTCACCTCAGCATGAGGGTAGGAGAGTGTCAAGAAGGTTTTTACAAGCTTTCCTTCAATGACATGTCTAGGAAGATTTATGGGGCTAGGTAGCTAGCTAAGCTGAAAAGGTGTTACCCTGTTTCATCTGTCTCTCACAAATAAAGTTTTATTTCTATTTATGACACTATCCAATTCTAATAACTTAAGTGTCATTGAATAATCCCCTAGAATTGTGAACAAGTCCATCAGAATCAATTGAATTTTCTCACATACTGAGGTTGAATTCAATATAACCCAGAATAATAGTCAAGGTCTTCCAGAAGCTATGTTTCACTGTGTTTCCCATCTCCCAAATAAAAACAAAAAGACCAAAAAACAAAAAAAAACCAAACAAACAAAAAAACAAACAAAAAAACCCATCAAAAAACCCCCCCCATTTATTGTAGACTTTTTGTTTTCAAGTCTTCTTTTTAAGGGTCAGTTACTCTGTAAAATGTGTCTTAAAAGAGCTCTGTCATTTTCAAAATGTGCAGTTGCCATAAGGCTACTTATATCCCTGCATGAAAGGTCAGGACAGATTCTAAATTGGAATCAATTGGCAAAAATCCATGTGCTTCCATGGAGCTGAATCTATTTACATCAAATGCTTTCCTGGCCTTTTGAGAACAAGATTTTATTGTTATTATTATTATCATTTTAAGGGCTTTACCAGGACAGCAAGATTTACGCAATTTTTTTCCCGAAACTTGCATTTGCAAAAGGAAAGCACCCTACCTTCTCTTTAGTAATTTTCTAATTAAATCCACATGGAGATAATTGCCACTTCAAGAATAATTGGGTGTATATTCTTGTTCTTGGAAGCATGAAAAATTTTTCAGCAAATACGATGGCATGAAATGCCCTTTATTACAGGCTCAGTGGCTCTCACAACTAATTGTGACATTATATCACAGTAAAAAGTCCATAATGCTCCTCCAGCAGTGAATCAATGAAAAAAACACATTAATACATACCCAAAATTTATCCTCTAGCTAAACCCTTGCCTCAGGGTCAGTGCCTGATTTTGCTGCCATGCCCACATTGAAAGGAACAGAATCCAGAGTCGCATCACAATAGCCATGTTTAATCCAGTATGGATCAGGAGCCTGTATGGATGTTCCTTGGCTCTTACATACAGAGATTTTGGGATTTACCCCTACATTGCAGCCTCATGGTGTGCAGTAAAATGCCATTTTCTCTGACCACTACTGACAGAACATGGAACTTTGATCATGTTCCCTGTGGAGTGAAGACACCCTCACTGCCATGGCAGGGTTACCCCTGAAGATAAACAAGTTTCTTGCTCTTGGGTTGAATTCAGTGTCTCCTCCTGCCCAAAAGCAGGACAAATAACTCTGGTTTGCAATTGCAGGTGCTCACTTTTAGACAGACTACCAGTTTCCAGGCAACACAGTGACTCTTTTTGTTCCAAGGTATTGCTTCGTTAGGTGTAATTGTATATACTGTCTCCACTTTAATTAGAGACACCTAGTAAATTATACAGGGAAGCATTTTACAGAGAGGAACACTGGCACACTGAGAAACTCCAGCTGTTACCCTCAGATATTTATTATTCATATGCCATCCCCATTTTCTGTATGGGGCACTTCACATTGCAACAAAGCAGAAAAAGCAGAGATGCTATCAGCTGACAACTTGTATCTCCGGATATAGAAGTTTTATTGTTCAATCCTATGTCTTTCAGACAGGTTGCTATCTGCTTAGTGGTGGTTTTTCTGCCTGGTGAATAGTTTACAGTACAGGATTAAATGAGCACAAGAAGTTCTCTAGTCTAATAATAGGCTACATTTTTCTAATGGATATCATTATATCTACACAGTAAATCGTCTCTTGTTCTAGAAAAGAACAGAAGTACATGAGGTTGAGAAAAGTGTTACTTTCCATTGACAGTCAAAAGCATGTACCCATGTGTCTGATCCAGTTTTGTTGTTAGTGGAGGATATTGGCAGGAGAAATGAGAGATCATTACAGCTCATTGCTATTTTTGCACACGCAGCAAACATAGAAAGGAACAATAACAAAAAGGTAGAAGAATGAGAGAAAATAATCAAATTCCCCTTTCTTTCATTCTCATCTCTGGGTGACTTCTAATCCATGTGCTGTGGTACTAGAGAAAAGCTTGAAAGCCCAGAGACAGATCAACCCATCCACCTGCCCACAACACCCTGAATTTGCAGGTTTTGAACAGAAAAATAAATCGACTGAAAGATAAGCCCAGGTGACCTCAAGCCTGTTTGATTTCATGGCACATCATATTGAATGAGTATTCCAGCCCAGTTAAACAAAACATCTCTGATATTTCTCTAGGATATGCTTTATTGAAAACAGCACTTTTCAAAGATTATATATTTGGTGACACCTTTTTGCCCACTGATAAGAGCTTTGCAGTCAAGGTAAGGATGTAAACAGGAACATTTCCCACCTACTGCAGAAAATGACTGATGATTGATTAAAAAAAACACAATTTGCATCACTTTAATTAAGCCTTCAGGTCTGTAGAATAAAACCATTAGATTCATGATTTACAGTCCAAACACATAACATTCTCTTCAAAGAACAAAGTTATGTACTATTCAATAACACTGTGGATATTAGAAGAGTGGGCAGAGCTGCGGTAAGTAAGTGAGAATTATGGTGCCATATGGCAGCAAAGCCCACACAGAAACAGCAGCTGCAAATTCACAAGAGCAGCAGCAACTGCTGGAAGGGACTGAGGAACTGCAAACCCTTATAAAAGCCCTGGAATGAAATAATATTATGGTGTTGGGAAGGCCCATGCAGCTATAATCCTTCCTAGAGTTCTGAATATGAGTAAATCATTCCTGCTAGACACTGCAGTGGAGTGCTGCATGGTCATAGGAGTAGTTTCCTGGTTGTGACTCTTTTGACCCACAAGAACCTCTCATCTCTCTTGGCCATGTTTCTGTCCTCTGCCCTTACATCCTTCTTAAGATGTCTACTGTGCTCTTATGACAGGAAAATAACCTTGTAAAACCAGTTCTGTACTTAGTTTGAAAGTTCCCTATATATAGCTCTGCAATTAGGAGGTGGTTTAGGTGTGGCACACAACCAGCAGTAGAGCAAAGGAGCCTTGAGTCAGTTCTCAACCTCCACTCTTCAGTCCCTCCTGGCTGCACCTACTTGTGGTGAAGGGGAAATATATGCAGATCAAATATTAAAGAACAGCATTTTATCAGATAGTTGCTCGACCCAAATAAACATTGCAAAATTTTTTTTCATAAGTACATAAAAACCTATTACTTTTCTGTAGAAGGAAAAGGACAGAAGGAAATGGTATGGTAATTAAAATACAACCTCTTTCAAAAGGAGAATTTTAGCTATGACTTTCTGTCTGAATATTCCCAAACCTTTTAGAAAAGCAGCTTATCCTCAAGAAAATTCCCATCAAAGTCAAGTCCATTGAAATACTGAATAAGCTGTTCTTCTGCTTAATTAGCCCCATCATAATATGCTAATCAATAGTAAATAATTGGTTTTTAATGGTTACCATTCTGTAAAGCCTTTAATTACCCGCAACCTTCCTGTAAATCATCAGCATCTCTAACCAAGCAGTAACATACCCAGTAATACCTCTAAAACTTCATTAAAATCTTTGGTGATTTGAGTATCTAATCTAAGAAACTCAGCCTTGTCCTTCCAAAGTCAGGTACTCAGAGCAGATTAGCATATTTGGATAATCTGGCTAGAGAGGTTGATAAAGGGAGGTTTCAGCCAAATTTACCAGCAGAGTTTGACTTTTACATAGCAGTTTTTCTCTTTTGCTTAAAAAACACATTTCATTTGTGTTGAAAAAATTTATGTCGGCATTTCATTTTGTATGTAGTGCATATGGGAAAAGGCTTCCATGTGGCAGCAGTGATCTTAACAGATGCTCCCCTTTGGGCAAACAGGCTTTTAATGGAAAAAGTGCTGAGCAAGATGCCAGTACCTTGTTTTGATGGAGCAAAATCATTCTGAAATGAAAGTTTAGTTAGTCTCCAGTGTGCTTTGTTTATGATGTCAGCTGTTATCCTTCATCACAAGCAATGTTTAATTTATAGGTATTCACATCAGATAGAAAAACAGGGAACTGGAACATAAATCAGTCAATAAGTACAGTCCATTAAATTGCCAATATAACTCATGAAATGGGAGATTATAACTGCAACTTATTCTTCATCTGTCACTCTTAAGGGAAATGATTGTTGCTTTCTACATGGAGTCATCAGTCAGACTCATGGCTGCCTGATGAACTGTGATGATTTGAACCTAGAAACATAAAAAGCCAAGTCATTCATTACTTTCTCTTGTATACCACTTGTAGACATGGTGCCAGCTGCAGGAAAATCTCTCTCTGCCCCACACTTGAGTTGCAATAGGCCTATTATTCAATGTCAGGCTATGGCTTCCTAACTTTTCCGGCATCAGCTTAAAAGTAGCGTCAGCTGGGCATCATGCCATGTACATCAGCTATGCCTCATTTACCCTCCTGCTCCCAATTAGCTTGATCATGATGATAAAACCAGGAGAAAGACCTTTGGATAGAAGGCACATATTTATTTGGCCAACAATCTAGTAAAAGGAAGGAAGGATGGGAAACTCATAAAGGGGAGGAAGCATGGATTGTGATCTTGGCTGTTCTGCAAATGCTCTGCGTGACTATCACTTCTCCCAGCCTTCTCTTATTCTTCCTCCCAAACTGGGATCATTTGCTTTTCTCATGGGGGTTTTCTGAGCCACTCAGATAGCACAGTGGCAAGACACAGAAATTACTTATATATTAATGAGTCCAAGAGCTTTTAATATCCCTGGTGTTCACAGATCTACAGTTGCTTGCTGATGTCTCTTAATCAGAAATCTTTGCATGAATTTCATGTGATCCTATTTTGTTTGCTGTGAGTGTTGGGCTGTGAAGCTGCTATCTCAGTTGTAATCCAAAAGCTGAATGTGATTATTTTGGGTAAAGGAGAGAAGTCTTCTACTTTAAGCCCTTGTGCAAGATATAAGCCACAGCAATAGAACTATGAGAGAGAAAGCTCTTTGATTTACCCAGCAAGTAGTGTTTGTGCTAGCACACGGGAGCAGACACCCCTAGATCTGAGATTTAAACAGGGCTTACTCTATGCTGGACAGGAAAGGAGAATTTGCAATTCCCTGCTGTTGAATCTGTAGCATTATAAGGCAGGGGAAGAACAGATCATTTAAATGAGAGGATCTTGTATCTCCCTGTATTCTCAATTCCAAGGCAGACAAATTGAGGAAGAAGTGCTAAAAACCTCTCCAACAACTACAAAGAAAATCTTCCCCTAGAAATCTCAGGAGCTTAAGGTTTCCTTCGTTTTGGTCTTTTGTCCCATTTTCTCTAAGGTGTTCTCATCCTCTAAAATATACTTTCACCTACATGATTCATGGTCTTCTGAAGCCAGATGTTCTTTTTGAAGATAATGGAATCAATATTGTGTGAAGTCCTTCAGGAAATCTGTACCCAGGATATTTGTGATGAACATTCAAGGCTAGCATAAGCACTCTTGGAGTGCCAGCACCCAACACAGACATATTGCAGCCTCAGAGCGTGGAGACATGGGAAGAGACAAGACAAAGGTCCTGTCAAGACCAAATGTCTGTCCATTACAGGTCAGGAAGGGTGTGAAAGTCAGCTGCTTATCCCATCTGATGAGGCACAGTTCCTGTCTCTCCCCACCATCATTAAAATGATCAAGTTCAGACCTGAAATGAGTCTTGTTTCCTCATCTGGGCCTCAGGCATTAGTTACATGTGCGTCATTTTGGCTGTGACCTGCTATTCATCAAAATGAGTGACAGTGGAATGGAAAGAGAAAAAGGGAGAGATCAACATGTGATGCCATTTTATGCCATCTGCTACTAAGTATGGGGATGCATATGGGAAAACATTATTTAGAAGGCTTCTTAAAATGTTTACCTACAAAGATCTACTAGTTCACTGCTGCAATATTTCCTAGCAAGAATAATTCTCAGAATGATTATATCCTCCAAAGCTCACAATAGCATTTACACCTACATTATGTAAAAGTAATGTCTATGTTCCACCTGAACAGGCTTTCTGTGGGAGGTAGTGAAAAGAGTGTAAATCGCTTACAATGCCTACGTATTTGTACGTGCCTTTCATTCTCCTGATTCAAAGACTTTGAATTTGTTGTGCACAGCAAGAAGACATGCTATTATTTAACTTCACTGAAAAGTTTCAGTTATTCCTTAGAGACTAAATGCAAATCAAAATCAAATCTGTGGAAATTAATTTAATCTGCATCATAATGAACATCTTTGCCTCTGTTCACTTTCATGTTTCTTTGCAAATTGGAAGAGGAACATATTTGTGTCTTTCTAGCAAACACAATTCCAAACACAGTAAAAGTTAATCCCTGTTTTCTTTGAGAATCTTAGATTCTTATCCAGAAGACTGATTTTTCATATTTGGAGTGTGCTAAGAAACACACTCTCATTATTGGAGTCAAGTGATCCCATCCCCCTTTAAAGCAACTATCCAAAAGCTATATCCTGTGATGCTTTGAAGATGTTCTTAACTTTTCTTGCACAAATTAATAGCATTCATTCTCATGTTTGTAGAATTGGGCACTAATTTTCTACATGACTGTGTAATTTAAGTATGCAACCTGCAGCAAATCATTAAAGTGAATAGATTTACTTCGCTAAAGATGAGACTGCTCCTCTTATTAATGCTCCAAATCTTTATTTCACTACTCTGCAGAAGATAGTATGTCAGTGAAAAAAATACATTTCAGTTTCACCATTATTTTGAGTGCTTTTCATTTTTCCATCTGTAGACTTTCTACCAGGGCACTGCAGCCCCAAGCACTCTGTCATAATTCCTCAAATAATTAACAAGGAGATCATTTAAACTGGGCAAGTCTCTGAATACACCCATTGCTCTCTAACATGGGAACATCTACAAAATGGGCTGGTTGTACAATGGCATTTGTACACAATATTAAGTAATCTGAAACACCATATGAAGAATATACCAAAAGTCACTGACAGGATGTCTCCTTTGCAGCCAATAGAAAATGCTTGTTTTCAAGTGAAATACAAAGTGAAAGAAATACTTGCTTTCTTAAAAAAAAAGAAAAAACAAAAAGAAGCATTTTGGTGCCAAATATTTTAGAGATATTGTTGAGGAACAGTCCTTCCTCACATAGAGGTTATCCCTGTGGTGCTGCCAAGTTCAGTGCCTGAGTGGATGATTTGCCAAGTAAGTGCCAGTTGTGTAATATATGCTGTAGCAGGCATGGAAGCAGATTTTACTTTCACACTCACCCTCTGAATTGGCATTCTTTGACTCTTTTGTCAAGCCAATGTTGCTTCTCTTTCCCATTCTGTGCCCTCTTTTTCACTGGAATGCCCTTTCCCCTCACATATAAGCTGAATGTCCCATTGTTTGCTAGAAAGCAAGAGTTGCTGAATATTGATTTTATGAAAGTCACTCAGGAAAGACAGACTATATTACTTGCTATATACCTTATTCACATGGTAACCCTACTAGGAGTACATTATTTTTAAAAACCCCACTATGTTTTATCACATGTAGTTGTCTACCTTATACAATGGGAATGAAAATAGCTCTTCATTCCTCTGGAGCTTTTCTTTCTCCTACACCCTTTCTGTCTGAATGACTGCTTAAATTTTGCTTTATTTTTTTCTATCCCAATTCTTGATATCCCATGTATGTATCCCTTTATATGTATCCCTTTGAATCTCCAAATTTCCACTGTTCAGATAAATATGTTCCTACTCTTCAGTTCCTAACCATATGTTTTGAGTCAAGTCTCTTTAACAGCTCCACACAGAGCTGAAGCACTTTTTTCCAAATGATGACACTTATGTGTGCCCTCTCAAGTAGTAAAACTGGATTTACTAAAGATATTACAATCAAGTCTTAGTAAGCAGGTTTATGCAATCAAATGATAGAAATTGTTACACAATTTTAGAAAGTTTCTGCAAGTTAAATGCAACTTCTAGCTCAACTGGAGAGTCAGAATCCTGCTTTGAGTAAGTTGCTTTAAGTCCAGGTCTGCTGTATCCCATGATGTTCTTTGTTATGGGAGCAGCAAGGAGGAGCAGGCTGAGTAGACACATACCTTTAACCTCCTTCACCTACCTGTCTGTGGCCAGAGTAGGATATCAGCCTTGCATTCTTTGAAGCTACAGAGTAACCGTAGGAGTCAGAGGACTCCTTTCAGGAACCAAGAAGGGACTGGAGGACAATAATCACTCTCAGAGCTTGGGTTTACATAGAGGTTGTGTCAGCTGCTCAGGTCTTCACTTGTCAGTAAAAAAGTTGTATTAATGAAGGTGTGTGCTCTGATCCTGGGATAAATATTAGGTGTTTCAAGTTAGATTACATCTTTTTCTTTGTGGCCTAATCAAAATCAGGTTTTTTTCCCCTGTTATTTCAGGATGTGTATATAGGCAGCTACTGACACTCAGCCAGTGCTTGGTCAAATGTTAAATATAATGCCATGATGGGGTGTGGAATGTCTGAGTCATAATACCTTTACTGAATGTCTCTAAGCTGGACCATTTTAACTGTTCCCTAGCTCAGGAAGGACCCCAAATATTAAATAAACCAAGCAGAGAATCAAAGTGTTTTGCATATATTTTTAGCCAGAAGAAACAGAAGGGACCTCATTGTGTAGGACCTATCAGACCAAGGGATTTGTGAGATTGGTGAGGTACAATTAATACATCCTCTCAAGGGTGGTTGGTGCCACTGCAGAGTGACTGCTCAGCAGTCATACCTAGCACACACAGAATTCTTTGGAATGCAAACATTTTGTCATGAGGAATTCTACTTAGGAGAATTTTTCTTTGGAGGAAAGTATTAGTTACTCATTTATTAATGTCTACTACCAATTGGAAACAAACAATAAAGACACCCTTCTGAAAAAAAAAAAAAAGGGGGCAAAAAGACTTATTGAAATGTCTGGACAATGCTCTTTTTTTCTTTCTGCTGAGACCAAAGGCTTCATCTAAGCATATGTCACAGCGAGTTGTTAAGTAAAAGTGGTTAACACTCAGTTTAGACACCCTGTCAGATTTCTCCATTTCAGGGTTCATGAACACCCAGAAACATAGGAACACTGAGTACAGCATTCATGTGGGGAGATAAATGGGAATGAATAGAAACTCATTAATTTCTTTGGAAATGCTATTAATAAATAGGGCACCTCCTTTAAAAGGAAGGAGAAAGTCTGCAGATGCTAATCTTTGGTGTGTTTTAAATCACACTTTCCCTTGTGAAACACTGATAGCTGCACTTTGCTATAACTGAAATCAGAAGAATTGAAGATGTAGTCGTCTTCTATTCTTTTCAGGACTCTAAGAGACAGAGACCTTGCACAAGCTTCCCAATATTTCTTTGTAGAGTTAGAATGTACAACAGAACTTCCAGCAGTTTAACTAAATTTGGAGAACAAAACAAGAGAAAACAAAACTTACAGGACACACAAGAATGTATTCTTGCCTATGGCAAAATATATTTTATTCTGATTTAAAATGAAAGTCTGTGACTCACTTTCTTAGTGGGAGATTTTATTAGCTCTTCCTACAGTAAATAGTCTTTTCTTTTTTAATAACCATTGTTCGTTAACTTCTTTCCTACCAGATATTGTAACAGGATGTTCAAATTATTTTATTCTTCCAGAGACTGCACTCAATCAGACACTTCAGTATATCTTGTTATTTCCACAGTTATATTACTCAATTTATTTAGCATCTATGTCTAATTCTTTAAAGTGTAGTGTCGTGCATTGGTGGTTCTTCATAAATAAAAAAAAAATCCAGATCTGTGCATTTTATTTATTCCTGAAATTAATTTTCTTAAATTCATGGGATGAAATAAAACATTTAAACCTTAAACAGGTTTTTCACTGCTAAGCAATCCATCATCTTTCCTGTAACTCTTCTTAGCCAAGCTGCATTGGAACAAATAACCAGCTACTTCCCTTTTCCTCTCTTTCTCTCTCTTTTCCTCTTCCTTGTTTGCATTATCCTCATCATCCTCCTTGTTCTTGTCCTCATCATCCTCTTGCTCTCCCTCTCCCTCTTTGATATCTTTGTCATCTTTGCCTTATTTTCTTTCTCAAAGCAGGTTAGACTCAATTTGTGTCTAAGACCCATGAAGTTCTCCCAGATTTTTAGGCAGCCAAAAAGAGACTCAGTGTGAGCCAAATTATAAAATAATTATAAATTATAAATTATAAAATAGGCTAAATGATACAAAAGGAGATAACTCTCCACAAGGCTTCTGCATGCTGACACTTTCAAAGCTCTGATACTGATGATACTGATTTCCATCTTTTTACGTGCCAGTGCTGAAAGGGAAACTGCACTTACAGCTGGACTATTATTCTCAAAATAATATATCAATATAATATTCTCAAAATAATTTCTCAGAGGAGAATCACTATAGAATAAATCTAGATTTTTTCTTTGGCTAACAAGTGCAATTTCTTTTTAAGAGTTGGAAGTTTATTTAAAGTTAAATTTATTGGGACATTAAATACAGTTTGCAAAAGAATAATTTTGGAAAAATTATGAGAAAAACTACTTGATCTAGTGCTTGCTGTTATTGCAGCTGTGCTGTAAGCAGCTTTCTGCATCAAAAGTAGAACTTCTTTTTGCATGCCTGGAGTCTGCTCATGTTATTATCTGAAATGCAATAGTTGAAGCATAGGGGAGTGCAAATGTGAGGTGAAAAATTCCTGATACAATTCACTGGTGTATCTAAGCAACCAAGTGGAGGACTGGATGTGCTGTCTCATGGCCTTCTGAAACTTTACAGTACCTGCCACTCACCAGTGTGGCCCACTCTGACAACAGATGCAAAAATGGAAAATTTAATAAATCAGACTTCAGGACAAGCAACACAATTAAGTCGTGCTTTAGCAAAATAGACCCATCATACAAAGTATTCAAAAGAGCTGCTACAGGCTGAGAAGAATAAACTTTCCATCTCTGCCTCATTCACCATGATGTGCCTCTCACTGCTTTCTTCTCTTCTTCAGCCCTAATTTCCCCTCCTCCTTCCCTTTTCAACTCCTAATTCTTTCACTGCTTCCCATTCAGGCCTTGCCCTCTGCATTCAGTTTCTGCTTCTCATTCCCCTTTGCCCGCTACCCGCCCTGCCTGGTCCTTTTTGGGTTCACTTCTTCTTACTTCAGGCTTTTATTTCTCTGAGGGATTTGAATAATCACTCCTTCTTTTTTGATCTCATTGTCATCTCAAAAGGTCTTGCTGCCTTCCACCCTCTCCTCAAAAGGTAGGTTTCCAAAGAAAGTATTCACTCCAGAAAGGAGGAAAGGGACCTCTGAAATTCATTGACCCTTCCTAAATTGGATGCCCCATTGTGAATCACAAAATTAGGAATTTTTCTATTGTATGACAATGTTAACTTTGTTAGTGAATTTCTTTTTTAATGAGCACATTAAAATCTTCCTTAGCGTCATAAAGACATAACTCTGTCTACTAGTCTATCATTATTAATTTCTGTCTCCAGTCAGCTGAGGGTGAGCCTTTAACAAGGCTGATTTAGTCATACACTGAATTTTATGTAAAAAATCAGGTGAAGGAATAGTCTTACTAAAGGCCAAATTAATATTTTTGTAGTAAAGGAAATGGCAAAACAAGGCTAACACATAGTTTATACACTTGGCCATATTTTTAAAATGCCCCTCATACCTAAAATCTGAAATGAATGCCCTTGAATGCAACTGTGCACAGCTGAGCATCTAACCACACTGCTTGAGCAGAGTCTTTCATAACTGTGTTTACTCTTTGTCATAGGTCAGACCAAAGAACCAGACACAAACATCAGGTATTCCAGCAAAAAAATTACTGTGGTACTTCAGAGTCATAACTACTGCAATAAATTAAAGAACAAGTCAAAAGATAAAATAAAATTTTTGCAGCTTTTATCAAAGCCTGCAGCCTTTTTCTTTCACCATATGTAATAAAAAGAAATGAAAGAGAATCCTCAGTGAGAAAGGCCACAGAACAAGAAGACCTTGAGTCAAACTTCTTCAAGGGTCAACCATGTAGGCATAATATATTTAGTCAAGCTTTTTGCCCCTTATGTATTCTTTCAGTGGCAAACCACACCAAGTTTGCTACAGACCTTGTAGCTAGGTGAGGAAATGTTAAAACATTCCTTTTTTTCCTGCAGCACCCAATCACCAGGATACTAAACAAGCATTCCAAACTAAAATGAATGCAGAACCATATGGTGAGTTTTGAAGAAAAAAAATTGCTCATGCTTCTGCTCTGTATTACAGATGGTTCTGATGGACAGCACATTTTTACTGCCTAGAAAAATGTGAAGACAATTCTGAAAATCTATTTATGGAGCACTGTCCTTCTATTAAAAACAGGGATAGGTAGCCAGAAGGTACCTTTAAAGAGTTGCCATTTCTATTTTATATTCTGCTGCACATGTATTATCTGATCATGCAGACACCTTAGCAAATCTTTGAACAACCCATTTCTGCATCCAGTATTAAGATTACATTTTCTTCTATTACTTTCAGCTCACTTCCCAGAATTCTTATTTCTACCTGCAACACTGAGCCTATTGCTAGTCTGCTCTTTTTGAGTTTTTGAGTCTAAACTTCTTGAGCATCAGTATGGTTATTTTTTTCTTCTAAATTTGGTAAGTTTGACAGCCTGGTCTTTTGAAGCAATAGTGGTCCTTAGTAGTTGCATAGTAGACACATCTGACTCATCATCATATCTGTGGGATGTTGACTAGATTAAAAAAAAAAACCAACAAAAACAAGCAGCAACAAAAATAAGTGAAAGATCTGTTTTCATTTACATTTACAATTCACACACATCTCCACAGTTCACTTGTTAATGGATAATGTAAACCAACAAGTACTTTTATCTTTTCATTTATATTTCATTTATATATCATTTCATTTCTTAGCTATAGGACAGTAATGTCCAAAATGTTTAATCTACAGATATCATAATACTGCCAAATTAAATTGTACTGCAAAACATAGAGATTTAAATATGTATCAGAATGATCCCTTCACAAAACATAGGAACATTAATTTAACAACATAAAAAAATCATTCTCAGGTCATCTGCCCATGACCATAATATTGTGAATTTCAATCTGCTCTCCATGAATTCAAAGGGAGATGAATTCAGCCCATTCTCCCTCCTCCTCCTCTTAGCCCTTTGCAAGTATTTAAATAAGTCTTCCATATCTACTTTTACCACTTACATTCTGTTTCACAAATAAATGGTTTTGTGTAAATGCAGATAGCACACAGTCACAGGCATTCCTGTTCTACATTCAGTTTCAAATAGTTTGCATAATTTTCTCTTTAGGGATTCTTAAAAAAAGTGACAGGGGGATGGAAGTCTGTTTTTTTACTCCTCAGCCATGAATTCCATCTGTTGTCATGGCACTGAACCCAGTGTTGAATAGCAGCCAGCATTGCTTTTGATGTTCTCTAGGATTAGTAGAGATGTCTGAAGTTATTGTGCAACATAATTCATTGGAATAGCTCTGACTGAGCTTTACAAAAATGTGAAGTTGCTAAATTAATAAATAAATATGGTATGCCACAAAAGTTCACTTTCTGGGGGCAATCCCTTGGACTGGTACTATTTCTGTAATGACTCACATCCATTTTCTTTCAATTATTCTCATTTCTACAAACACGAGTCAAAAGTCTGTAGCATTTTGTTAGAGGCAGTTCAAAAATAATATGGCAAATTAAATACAACCGATGATCTGTAGCTGGTGAGCTGATGAGGAAAGTTTTATTTTTGTAAACTAATGAAAATATTCATGATGTGGCTCTGCTTTTGACTCTGATATTTTCTATTGAGCTATCAAGAAAGTTAATGTTGATACTAACTTCAGGAGGAGTCAAATATTCAACAATTAGAGATATTATTCAATTCTCAGGACATTCAGGTTGTCCTATTTCATATCTTCAAATCTCTTGACATATATCAATCAAAATTCCAGAAAAGCCTATAGAGTATAAGAGCATTATTTTTGTTTGTTTTTGTTTTTTCATAAAGATAAGTCTCAGTGCTATATAGGAGTTTCTTCTGACATTCTTTTCCAAATTTAAATTAAAGGTTGTCAGTCTAACAATACCTTGTCTTGTTATGGATACACTTTGGAAATATTTCCAAGTTTAAAACAGTGTTTCTGGTTGAAACAGAGAATATTTCACCTTGGCATGAACTCCGGAAAAAGACATGTAAACAGCTTTCTGCAACAGGTAATTACAAAGGGTAGTACATGAACAGAACCCTGCTGCTTCCTTTTCTGTCTCTAAGAAACCAAGTTTGCTTCTGCTTCTCAGGAAGCAGCCAAGTTATACTGGGCCAGGGCAGTGGCTGGGGCAAGAAGAGGGAGCAGTTGGCATCTCCAGGAGCAGCAAGCCCATGTACTGCGCTGTTCCCTGACAAGGAGCACTCCAGCACTTCATCCTTGCAAAAGAAGCATCCAGTTTTGCCTCTGCAGCTGAGAGGCCCTATTATCTCAGTTCTGTCCAGGAGAGTAGCCTGGTGTGTGGCTCTTTGTGGCAGAAGTAGGAGATACAGCTCTGGGATGCAGAGCAGATGTTGTGGATTTGGTATCCCACAACTAAGGCCAGTGCCCTGCTGCTGACTGTGCCCCATGGCTTCAATAAAATGTTTCAGAGAAAGCTGTCTTGCATTCTGCTTATCCTGAACAGACAAATAGGAACTAGAAATTTATTTTCTTCTCTAACTGCTTAAATATTACTGATTTGAAGCCATTTTGATTTATGCTGTTTCCAAACAAAAATAACTCTTTTTTCCTTAAATTCATTATTTTCAAATAAACCGTTTGCACAGATTTTACGGCATCTGAAATGGTATTGGACTCTTAGGAGCGTTTGGAAATTACCCTGGCTTTTCCACATGAGACCCTCTACAAATAAAACTATGCAGCTAGCTCAGATAGTGTTTATGTAGAATAAATCCACTTATTCAATAGTAGCATCCTTGGGCTACTTCAGTGAAAATTAATATGTTTAAAATTAATTAACCAGCTCCTTTTTGGAAATACAAATACAGAATACAGCCTTGAACACCAACAGAAGTCTTCTGATGTTCGCCAAGGGAAAATGATAAGGACAACTGGACTTCCTGGGACATGGGATGGAACACAGAATGAAAGTATGGTCTGCTGTGCAGGTGGGTTTCACCTGTGGATGTCTTGCCCTCACTGGTGAGCCAGTAAGGCTAAACTTCAATAAATTTAGTGAAGTGAGAGAGTCTTAAAACTGCGGCAACAAATGCGCAAAAAAAAAGCACCTGCTGCAGAGTTCATAAAGGTAATTTCTTGTTTATTTTGAGAAAAATGTTAGCACGATGTAGTCTTTTGTGTGTGAACTGGCAGAAGGATGTGTCTGTTTTAAAAGAAGAAATCATTTTGGCTCACATTACTTTTTCTCCTTTCTGTAAAGACTTTTCACCCATATCTTCATCTCAGTCTATTAAATGCTTCTTTTGTAGCTGATGTATCAATGCCTGTACAAATGCAGCACAACACATGAATAGTTGGAGAGGGCTGGACAGTAAATTGGCTTGGAAGAAGCACAGCTTAGCCAGTGGTGAGACAGAGCCCAGACAGTTACTTTACCAATATTTAAATCTCATTTCTTTGTGATGCCTCCATCCCCAGCAGCTACAGCCTGCAGCAGATATGCAGCATGGGGACGGCATCAGCCTGAAAACTCTGCTGAGCATCTACTGCAGTCCTCCTCACCTCTCACTTCATCCTCTGGCAGATGCAATATGCTCGGATATTTTTGCATGGGCTCTGTGTCCCCAGGGTTTGACCACACTTCAGCAGGACAGAGAGATTACCATAGCTGGGATAGGGGTGTTAACCCTTGTTTTTCAGTGAAGAACAGACCACCGCTGAAGCAAATACAAATTACCATATCCGGAGATGCTCTGCTCTGCTCTACTGTGGGGGTCCTTTCTGCTGCTCCATACTATGAAGAGAGTTGTAGAGGAGTGACAGTGACAGCACTACAATGACCCTGGTCCAAGGTCAGCCATGGCTTGTTTTCTGGTTCTTATGTGCACAAAGGAAGCGGAGAAACAGAAAGGCCAAAATCCAGAGTTCATTTGCAGGTTAGATTGAATCTCATGAAGGTGAAAAACCTTTTCCTGATATCACAAATACCACTCAGTCCCTGCATTAAGCACTCTGCGCAGAGCATACAATACAGACACATTTCATTTCTGTCCTGTAAAATTAAAGACTGCTTTTTCACTGATAATTTGGTTCATAAAACAAATCCACTGTAGGCTCCTGGTGCACAGGTCCAGCACTGCCAACTGAACATGAGCCCACGAGCAGTGTGGTAAGGAGGGATGCATATTTATTAGCACCAGGCTGGATCAGAGAAATGACTTTCATTTTTCACTGTCATAGTCCTGTGTGCTAGACTGAGCTGCCCTTCAGGAAACAGAGTTTGTTCCATGTTCCCAGAGGAAAGAGTCTCATCTAGTAAAAAAGTGTCATGCTATCTAATTGTGTGAATTTTACTCAGTTTCAATTTTTAAGCTGCTATTATCTCAGGTACCCATAGATAAGATATCACTGCAGAAGAAACATTAGGTCCCGGGCCAAAATGATCATGTCTTATTTAAGGACTCTCCTTGGACAATAAAATTTGTCTAATCTGTGTCAGTCATGCTGATGGATGCTGTAGATATCTTGATATTATGGTGCTTAATATTGTCAGATGGAGCTGAAATATCAACATAAAATTATATTTATAATGAAAGGGTGAGCAAACAGCAATTCTTATGTACTGTTAACAGGCTTTCAAAAAGTAGCAAGAAGCCGACTGAGCTCTCTTTTCACAGTATATCACCAGAAAAAGTTTTATAGATAACCTGTTTTCAAAAGACAGAGAGACAGCAAGACAAGGAGACAGAGATCTATCAAAGAAAAAGCATTTAGGGTAAGATTATGAAGTTGTTGAGAATTTACATGTCAAATCTCATTGACTTCAACTTCTCATTAGCATAAGAAGGGGTTGCATGAGTTCGGCCTTGAGTAAGACAGTAGGCTAAAAAAAATACACATTTGTCAACTTTCAGCTGAAGAATCTCACTAATACTAATTCTATTCAAACTACCCCAGCTAAAAGAAAATCGAATAAAGTACCTGCATGGGAGGTTTTTCCCCTGTGCATTTGTGCACACAGAAGTGAAATTCAATTTATAGAATAGAACTTCTACTCAGATTTTTTAAAAAAGATCACCATCTGCTGTATTTTATTCCTCAAAAACTGAGCCAATCTTTCTAAAATTCATTACAATTTGGAATCAGTTTCTGAAATGCACACAGATTTCACAAGTATCCTGAAATATTTCTTTCATATATAGAGAAACAGCACAAGTATTACCAGCAACTGAATATTCTTGGATGAAAACTGCCTTTAATAAGTTTGCACTAGGAGAAAAATCTGTTCCTTGACATAAAAATAAATTACAGAGCTTTCCTTTGCTCACTAAGAATTAATTCTTTCTTAAACTTATGGGGATTTTAGAATTACATGATGCAGATATGTTTTTTAAAGCTACTCAGGCAGTAGAGGGAACATGCTGATTCAAGAGCTTGCTTTTTGAGAGAATATCCTCTTCTTCTTGATGTCCTTGAAGCTATTATGTATGCCAGAAAAAATACAAACCAAAGCCCAAATGTGTAGTCAAACATTTCAGGGTAAACTTCCAGGGACCTTATCTCTGTCAGTAATCCTGTGTTTTAATACATGAACCCAACTGAAGACTATTTTTTCCTTTGAGGATTTCCAGAAATGTTTTGGAAGGTCAGGTTAGAGTTCCAGTTTGTAGATAGAATCCAACCATAGCTAAAGATACAATAATAGACACATGGCTCTAGATTAAAACAAAAAAACCCCAAAAAACCACCCTCCCCCCCACACACACAAAATTCCAAAAACAAAAACCAAAACAAACCCCAACAAAACAAAACAAAAAAAAAACCAAAGCAAAAATCCCACAAAAAACAAGAACACAAACAAAAATCAAAACAAACTTATTAGAATTGTTTGTCTATGGTATTTAAGAGATGGTGCAGGAAAAAAACAGGCACATTTCACACGGCTCCTGCCCTTGTCATTGTCCTACCTGAACCTTGTGAGAACATTCCTCACAACAAAGTGGCTATATGGGGATTATGTAGATAATGTAAGAAATATTAGGAAAAGAAAGGTCATCTGTATTTTCAGAGGCCTTCTTATCCCAGGCTTGACCTAAAGGAAGCACTACAAAGCCCATGCCAGAATTGCTGGGTTTTACAATAGTAATCTAGCATCTGTAGAAGAGATGTATAGGGGTAATAGCATTTGAGTCCTGGTTTTTTAATTTTGCACAGTACAGTTCCGTAAAATCCATCTGTACTGAGGAAGAATAATTTTTGTGCCTCCCAGAATAATTTACAGCACATCCTAAGGTAGGGCAGGCACAGTCCAATACTACAACTATGAACAAAATTATGTTTTAAATTTGAACTCACAGATATTACAAAGGCAAAGTAGTGTTGCATTTCAAGGCATCCCAGTTTATGTTACTGTAGTGCTTCACAGCACACTGACTAGTACTAGTATACCCTAGAACAGGCATTTTGTCCTCCAGGGGAGGACAAAACAGCTGTGAGATGAAAACCCTCAGTTATTTAATACTCTGAGTACAAAGAAACAGAGTGCAAAATATTTCAAATTCAGTGATTTACTTACAGTGTATACCAAGAAAATCCAAAACTGTTATTTCAGTAAAAAGCCAGGATCTTTTATAGCTACTGCACATTTGTTGTCTGTGTCAATTTGACTTAATCCAACCCCTAGAGACCTGAGTAACAAAAAATAATTAATTTAATGACAAATATGCTCGTCAGTAAATTGGTGGTGAGACTTGCCTATATCTCAATAAAAAGCATTAGAAGTTAGACCCTGTTCTCTGATATTCTGAGTTCTGATATCTTCACAATGTAAATTGTGCCTTTTCAGTTGATTTGAGCAGTTGACAGAATAAACCACGGATGTTATTCCCACCTTTGGTTTAACTGGAAGTTTTCAGCATGTTCTCTAAAAGTATGGGGAAAGAGACCTGTTTTTCACAGTCATACCTATTCTAGTTATGGAAATGTTCACACTGTTGCATACGGCAAGTCCTTTAAGGCTGTTTCCAACTTCAGGACAATTAGAAGATAGGGGTGGCCATCTCAGGACTGACTGCCCAGATCAGCATCTCTCAAGGTGGAGTGCAAAGGCAGCTCACACCATCCTTGTGACATTGGTCCCAGGGGAAGAAGTGTGCAATTTTGTCCAAGTATTTTAATTTTTTTCCACATTCTTAATTTTTCTGGGGTCCGAAATCTAGTTTGAAATTACAAAATTCAAAAACAGATAAACAGTGTGGGAGCTTGCTGTACTATACACAGATAAACACACAAATGTACACATACAAGCCCCCACTCTTCTCTCCACCTTCCCCTGTTAAAGTAGCTATCTTGCACATCAAATAGTGAAGGGTATTTTTGGTATATTCAGAAATCACTCAGGAGATGAACAAGCTTATTTGTTCCAAATGATGAAAGTTCAAAGTATTTCATTTATGCTAACAGTTCATTAGTGTAGCCACTCATGTGTGCTAATCCCACTTATTAAGCCTCCCTGTCTCCTATTAATAATAATTTAGCTAAATGGGAGATGTTTCAACAAGAGTATTCCTACTTTCATATATAATTATACTAGATATGGGTATAGTATCTTGATAATAATCTTCTTTTTCACAAAGTCTTTAATCTAAATAGAGCTTGGAGTTGCCACAAACAACACTAAGTGCTGCACAGGCTGCATTTGAAATACTTTTACTGAGCTGTCTGAACAGTGCTCATCTCCAGAAATTCCCAGGTGAGCAGATTAGCAGTGGTATCTTTCCTGAGCAGACAGAAACCTGCACAGCAGAAAAACACTGGAGTAGAACCCACAAAACCACTCGTGCAGTTTAATGGGTCTCAGGACCTTCAGGCAAACTCTGGCAATGAAAAGAGGCAGCGAATATTGCAAAAGCAATGGAGAAGACCTGACTGTCCTATTATTGCCTATGTGAGAGCTTCAGCTAGTACACAAAAAGCAGCCATCTCCTTCTTCAGATGTTTCCAGAAGTTTCTCAGAAATTCTCTGTACGTTGAGAGATGATTTAGACAAGACAGTTAAGCCTTGGTGGAAGCCATGGTTTCTGGATCTCTTTGTAAGACCTGCTACAGCCGTGTTCACCTCTGCTATAAGCAGTCAATTTCTTTCATCACATAAGTAGACAACTTTATGCTTCTCCACTCCAAGTCCAAGAATAGCCCATTTCTTCCTCCTTTTCCATTAAAGTATCACATTTTTCCTTTTCCCCAGCACATTTCTGTCATTCCATTGATGACATCTCAGTTTCCACTCTCATACAGGGTAGCCCACCTTCCCCACACATAGCATTTACACAGTCAGCCCCCAGACTACACAGTGCTAAAAAGTCTGCCTTTCTCTCCATCCTCCTATTTCTGGCTAAATCATACTACCTTCTCTCCCTCCCAGTTGTCTTACAAGTGCCCAAATCCTGTTCTGCCAAGCACCACAGCAGGATGAAAGATATCTGCTCATCTGCACCAGGGGAGAAGGAGGCCAAATAAAAGCACACATGTTCCTAATCACATGGAAGGATTGCATCCTTGACTATGTATAGAAAACAGCCAGTCCTCCAGGGAAGATAGATACTTATCTGGAGAAAGAGGGGATGTCTGCCCATCCCTAACCTCTGAGAAGCGTAGAACTTACCTCAGCCCATGAATCTTTCTCCAACAGCCAGAGATCTGAAGGCAATATGGAATGAAACTCAACACCCATGCACTAACACTCCTTTGGGGATGTAGCTCCTAGCAGTTCCTGGAAGGTGACAAACTGGGGAGAAGATTCAGATTTATATAAGGGTATATCTGATGACACTCAAGACGCTTTATGAATGAGTTTCATGCTTACAGCTGTAAGTTTCATCCAAGTCCTGAGGCCAATCCAACAGTACAGTATGCAGTATGCAGGTCACTGAGATTCTCAGATTCTCAAATAGCACTAAATACCTATATTTAGGATCTTGAGTTGAGCCCTCAGAGGTCTCCATGTATGTGAATTTTCTAAGTTCTCACAGGCAAATCCCATTTGAGCCATACAATGGCATTCAGAGAGATATTCAACACATCCTGCAAAGCTGACACTGATATTCGGTCAGAACACACAGGACACTTCTCCTTGTCCTCTAATGGGAGCACAGCACTATTGGAGGCCCTTACATTTACATGACTTTACTTGCAAACTATAACCTCCCCATCAAGACAATATAAAACAACAGAACAGAACCAGGAATTGAGCATGGGCTTTACAATAACCATAAAACAAGGAAGCTTACTGATTCTGGTAGGATGAAATAATGTAATCTGGCAATAAGGATTGACTCCAATTATTTGCCCAAATTATATTATTCAATATTTCAAAACAGTGAAAAATCACAATAGAAGTGATAATCCAGGGAACCACACAGGTCTTCACACACTAGTGCTGATTCATACTGCCAACTGGGAATGTTTCAGTCAGCTTGATCAAAGAAAATAAATACTTATTGACCAACTACCTGCTCATATATGCAAGCACATTTATGCTCCTCATCAATATTTCCCAACCATATTTCCCCATCCTCCTCAATCCTTCCCTTTGTTCTCTGGTCTGCCTCTAGATAATCAACCAGATAATCAACCAGATAATCAGTTATTTTTCCCCATTTGTACAGTTTTTCTATATATGTATTCAAATTTGGTACTTTTGGTAGTTACCTAGGTAGTATTGACCTCAAAAAAGTTTATTGATACTGTTACCTAGGCTCTGCTGAGATTAAGATTTCCTGTCCCCAAAAGATGCCACTATTGCCCTTAAATTATTGTAAATTTTGGTCAGCCCTCAACTCAGGTAACTTACCCTTAACCAACTGTGAAACTTAGCAAACCTTCACAGTACTATTTCTGACAGCTTCTCACTCTGCTATTCATTATGTCCCATAAGAAAATGTCTCGTGCCACGCTCGATTAGCTGAACCTCCAGCCAGGGCTCTGTCATCTCCCTGCATACCTTACACTTGGCTGCTTAGTTTTCACTTAATAGGTCCTTAATCCTCACCTTAATGATAAAACTTACTTAGGGATTTAGCTTTCTCCTGCAAGTCAGTTGCATGGACATGTTAACATTTTTTCCAGGTGCATTTTAAAATAAGTAAATGACATCTGTTAAAAGCATAATGTAATGGCACACCTTTTCATTGCAGTCAGAATATTTTGATGGTCTGATGGTAAACACTACTTCTACCTTTTTTATCCTGGCATATTTCAATACACCATAGTTTCTGTCAGGAAAATACCTGTCATCAACAAGACCTCTAAAGATCTCAGCTGTGAAGAATGAACCTATAACAATGTAATCCAAAAGTGTCATTTGGCTCAGAGAAAGCAACCCCTCTTTCTCCAGCAGTTAGCAGGTCCCCACAAAAGAGAAAAAGAGGTACACTGCCACTAAAGGACACAAAATTATTCACATGGACACTTCTCAGTGTTAGAACAGGAAAAGACCAACTTTATTCTCTGACTCTAGTATTTATAGATTCTCGACAATGACCAGGGATTGGATAATTAAGTTACCACCTTCCCAAGTACACTGGTCATGTGAAACATCCATCAAAAGACGTTTCATAGAAGGAATGTGATAAACAACTTATGTTTATAGAATTTTCATGGAACAGTAACTAAAACTATGAAAACATTATCAGAAGGCTCTAGGTTTCAGGGCGACAGTACACAATACTTCCCCCATGTAAGATGCAGTCCCTGGCTAATTCTGAGCACAGATTTACTAAGACTGATGGTACATGTGCATTTAGTAACCCTCTAAACTCTTGTTGGTCAGTCCTTGAACCCTGATAAATACACTGAATCCAGCACCATTGCCAAGGATTTTCACAGGCCTGAATCTAATCACTGAAAGAACTTTGGAGTCTTTTCAAACTTTGCTCATGCTGGATTCATTTGCTGCCAGAAGTTCCTCCTGTTGGACAAGTGAGCAGTCCCCATCCATGCTCTCCACGGTCTGATCTGGTGCTACAGACCTTGGGGATGGGATGTCTCTCTTCCAGAATAAAGGATCTCAGACTCTTTTTTTTTTTTCTTTGAATGTATTCTTCTTGTTCCCTAAACATAGAAGCCATCTCACCTCACCTATGAGATACTCTTTAGAGAAGATTGTCGTTCTTCGGAGAAGAAAATTTTGGTATTTGAAGGTTTGTGGTGAGGGAAAAACCCCCCAACAACAGAACCTAAGGAGTAATTTTCTTTCAGTCATAATCAGAAGTATCAAACAAGGAGAGGATTTATAGAGTGATATAAGTAATGTTGTTCCATGATTTGTTCTCTATTAAGAATGTTTTTGCCATTTTTTTGACATCCGCCAAGTACTGAGCAAGACTTTTCATACAACAGTCTATCATAACCCCAAATACCAAATAGTGAGTGGCAAGAGTAATCTCAGATATCATCATTTTCCATTAAAATATACAATTATTTTCTATACATGTGTGGCATATTTCTTTGTATATGTTAAAATTTATGTACTTCATTTACCACAGTTGATAGGCAGCTCTGAAATTTTAATAGCAAACTAAGATAAGTCTATGTTTTCAGATAATATTTTGTTCAGATTTCAGAAGTTTCTCTTTCTAACAACAGAGGTTTCGAGATCTTAAAACCCTTTACAATGCAATGACTGCCAGAAAGACTTTAAGAAATAAGAAGGAACATTGTTTAATTATTTCTTTCCCTACTTGGGAAACTTGGGCATTTTTTTTCTATGTACTAGAATCCAACATGTCTGCCTCTGTTTATTTTTCCTATCAATGAACTAGCAACATGTGGTACTGTCAAAAAAAGGAGGAGTTGTGAATTCATTTTGTGGATGCCTTTAACACTGACAAACACCTGCTATTTTTGATATGGACGATGGCATAACAGCATAGTTTTTTTGTTGTTTTGTTAATGTGTACTTTTATCCCCAGTTGAAAAATAGATTTCAAATATATTTTAAAACTATAAGAATAATAGCAGTCAAAATATGCTAATTCATTTCCATAATCTAACTAGCTTCTTACTCCAGCTAAAATTGAAACATATATTGTAAATGTGCTGCAATTTGCTATAAGAAAAAAAAAAAAAAAAAAACTCTAAAAAAGCTGGAATAAAATTACAAACATGCATTTAAGAAAAAAACCCTTCTGCACTTCATTTTCCAGCAGTGAGTGATTCCTACCATTCAATATGCATTATTTGAAAACTCTTCTGTGCAGCATCATCAACAATGTTTACCGAAGCATGATGATTATGATAAATTGTTTCAGAGAGTTCATATCTATTGTGCTTGTAGGTCAGCTCCTGCTGTAAGAAGAATGCCACCAAACTCATAAATAAAAGAGAAAAAAAAAAAGAAGATAAATGTGACGTCAGTGTAGGAAAAACTGTTTGATAAGATCTGGGAATGTGCCAACTTGCTTTTGGCTGGAATTGACCTAGTAGATCTCAGCCTAATGTCTTGTTCCAGATGCATTTATTTATTTATTATTTACTATTAAATGGGCTATTGTTAAAGCCTGCTGCATATGTAGGAATGGGGTTTTCTCTGCATGACCAACTGTTTGAGTCTATGCATGCCTTTAATTCATAGCTTAAGCATGCACTGGAGTTTTCCATCTTGGACTGATGTTTTTGAAAGTATACATTTTGGTTTTATTTGTCCAAATTTCCTGTCAGGATGTGCACTATCCTTAAAAGAAGGCAGTAGAAAAAGAGCCTTTTAATCATCGACACCACTGAAAACAGTGCTTTATTCTGCAGTTACTGACTGAACGAATTTTCTTCACTGGCACAGAAATGCCTCTTTGCACTCCGTAATGAGAGCTTTACCAGTGGTAAGAGCAAGAGGGGAAGGGGACACGTGAAATTGTAGGCACAGCTGACTGTGTGGGTGACATGAAAGACACTGGGTGCCTTATGAGTCTCTAAGTGAAGGGCCAAATTCAGTGCCTGGGTCGGCTGCAGAGGAGCCGGGAGAGGCTCTGCACGCTGCCACTATCCCCAGCAGTAAGGCAGACCTGCTTCTACCTAGCTTTCTATAGAAAGTTGAGCAAAAGTTAAATCTCCCAGAAGGTCACATTACCTTATGTTTGGAGGGAATTGGATGTTAAATAATTCACCCCTGCCCATTCTTCATGTATCGTTTCAGGAGTCAGCCTTATTGGTCTCTGTGGGAAACTACTGTGTTGCTAACAGGTAACCAGCCAGTGGGATGATATAATAGTGTGGTCAAAGCCGTGCTTTCTGTTTCCAGTTTTACATTTAATAATCCAAGCAGAAATTAATAGGAATGTTAAATAGGAGTAAGAAATATTATTTTAATGTCCTCCTTCCATATCTTTGCTCCATAGCAGGATGGAAGATAACCAAATGCTTAGAGGCATATTTGTCTAGAACATAGGAAGGGATTTGCAAGTGGAGTAAGAGCATTTTACAACATGGCCATGGCTCTCACAGACATGAAAATATTGTCAGAAACTCAGCCAGTGGTGCATCTTCACAGAGAGGTTTTGTGCAGAAAAGATACAACCAACCTTTAATAAATATACTGGAAACACTTGTTCAGAACAGGTGTTGAGTAGTAGCACTGGGTGTGGAGCAGTAGTAGATACAGGGGAGAGGAGAGGAGAGGAGAGGAGAGGAGAG